>NC_084628.1:39886649-40186649 GCF_033978795.1 Nerophis ophidion | reverse complement strand
ATTGTTTGCTGAATGCAACAGTTGCGTTAGTATTTCCTGTCTCCGAGTTTATGCTTCCTGTGCGATCGGCACGTTTTTCCCTTTGCTTGTCTTCTGTTTTTGCTACGTGTTTGATTTACGAGTACTAAATCATGGTCCTACCTGCACTCCTTGTCCGGAGTGGTCTGTCTGCATCCCGAGGGACCGAACCTCGCTGTAAGTTTGTGAACTGGCTTTCTCCTACGTGCTTCGTCGGCTGTCCCGATCCTCAGCAAGACACCAGCCATTGAAGTAGGGTCCGTGGGGGTTGTAAACGGGGTGGTGGGGCGGGGGGGGGGGGGGGGACTTGTGGACGTGACATCCCCAGCTGGCCTGTGACATCACTGCAACCGGGGCAGGAAGTCGGGGACTCGGGAGGTCAGAGTACAGTAGACGACATCAGACGACTCGGTCCGTGCTCTCTCGGCCCTCCAGCTGGGTGAACTTGAGACAAAAAGGGGCGGGCCGGCGGTGCACCGAGCCCACCCGCCCGCCTCCGCCACCCCGGCCGCCCCTGCCTTTGTCCGCGAGTACATCGCCCCCGTCTTATGTTTGTAGACTCAAGCTGCCCTCCGGCGCTGACAATGCCATGTGTTTCCTCACACTGTCTCCCTTTATTGCACTCTCCCTTTTAAGTGTGTTTATGTTTGTGTGTGTCTTTATGTTTGTGTGTGTGTGTCTGCTCCTCATCCGCCGGCTCAGCCCCCCTCCCCACCGCGCCGTCGCAAAGAAACACCATAACACTGCCAGCTTGTAACACAAACTGACTTGTGCCCATGTCGAGTACATTTTCGTAAACCATAAAGATAAATATAGTAGCATGTTTGTGACACAGTTTTGACCGAAAAGCAGGCTTCGCTGCATACTAGTATAGTACCGGGAAGTGAATTATATTCATATAGCGCTATTCTCTAGTGACTCAAAGCACTTTTACATAGTGCAACCCGGTATCTAAGTTTCATTTAAACCAGTGTGGAACTGGTGGGTGAAGTGTCTTGCCCAAGGACACGACGGCAGCGACAAGGATGGCGGAAGCGGGGGTCGAACCAGGAACCTTTGAGTTGCTGGCACGGCCGCTCTACCAACCGAGTTACGCACCCCCTCCCCCACCAGAAGGATGGGATGTTTCTTGCTGCGGGCCCACAAACCCTGATACTTTTGTCCGCATTGTGTACGTTGATTTTTCTTGCATTTCCTGAAGCGGGCCCACAAAGCCTGATACTTTTGTCCGTATTGTATATGTTGATTTTTCTTGCATTTCCTGTAGCGGGCCCACAAAGCCTGATACTTATGTCCGTATTGTATATGTTGATTTTTCATGCATTTCCTGTAGCGGGCCCACAAAGCCTGATACTTATGTCCGCATTGTGTATGTTGATTATTCTTGCATTTCCTGTAGCGGGCCCACAAACCCTGATACTTATGTCCGCATTGTGTATGTTGATTTTTCTTGCATTTCCTTTAGCGGGCCCACAAACCCTGATACTTATGTCCGCATTGTGTACGTTGATTTTTCTTGCATTTCCTGTAGCGGGCCCACAAAGCCTGATACTTATGTCCGCATTGTGTATGTTGATTTTTCTTGCATTTCCTGTAGCGGGCCCACAAACCCTGATACTTATGTTCGCATTGTGTATGATGTTTTTTCTTGCATTTCCTTTAGCGGGCCCACAAATCCTGATACTTGTGTCCGCATTGTGTATGTTGATTTTTCTTGCATTTCCTTTAGCGGGCCCACAAACCCTGATACTTGTGTCTGCATTGTGTATGTTGATTATTCTTGCATTTCCTGTAGCGAGCCCACAAACCATGACATTTATGTCCGTAGTGTGCACGCTGATTTTGCTTGCATTTCCTGTAGCGGGCCCACGAAGCCTGATACTTATGTCCGCATTGTGTATGTTGATTTTTCTTGCATTTCCTGTAGCGGGCCCACAAACCCTGATACTTATGTCCGCATTGTGTATGTTGATTTTTCTTGCATTTCCTTTAGCGGGCCCACAAAGCCTGATACTTATGTCCGCATTGTGTATGTTGATTTTTCTTGCATTTCCTGAAGCGAGCCCACAAACCCTGATTCTTATGTCCGCATTGTGTATGTTGATTATTCTTGCATTTGCTTTAGCGGGCCCACAAATCCTGATACTTGTGTCCGCATTGTGTATGTTGATGAATTGAATGCTTAATCAATATGGGAGTAACCACGTTTTGGAAAGCAGTCTTCCCAGAGTGCATATAAAGACAAAAAATGTAGCATTCTCTCGGTTCTTTCCGGCAATTGCAGCTCGAGAGGGAGCGTAATGGAGAGAGCTGCCACTCACATTAAGTGGTTGGCCCTCGGTTTGTGCACATCTCCGTTTTTGAATGTGAAACACATGTTGATGTGTGGGTGGGAGTCATGAGAATAGAGGAGAGGGTATCCATGTCTTGATATGAAAACACCCAGTTTGTCCATCTGCAGGAACATTTAAATACACCCACAGACCTTTTTCCCATCCTTTCTATCTCTATATTTTATCTCCACTTTTTCCATACTTCCACTTCTTGGATGGAAAGCTGATAGACGGTCACTAGAAAAAGTAAACCCCCGCAAAAAATAGGCATTGAAACATCACTTAAAATGTTTTCATCATCTTGAAATATTTGTTTGCCTTTCTCAGCAAAACCCTCCCACAGCAATTAGAGCGGGGCTGTGTGTGTTGAGTTTGAGGACAAACAATTGTTAGAACGACCACTGTGTAATATGTCTCTGTGTATGCTTCACTGAGGACACTATTTGGTGAACAGCCCTTTGTCCTACTATTTTCGGGGGTTCTTGAACTCACCATAGCGTGTACTGTGGCGTCGGGTTGTACAGTATTGGTATAGTACCGCCATATTGATAGATCATATTCAGTACTATACTGCCTCTAAAAAGTACCAGAATGTAAACAAACGCCAAATATAGACACTTACGTCATGTGTTGCCTTCATTATAAGACTGATATAAAACTTTTAAAGTCATTTTGATAGTAGGCTAATATAGCTAATATAGACACTTACATCATGTCTTGTCTTCATTATAACACTTACATAAGACTTTTAAAGTCATTTTTAAAAGTAGGCTAATATAACTAATATAGACACTTTCGTCATGTGTTTTCTTCATTATAACACTTATATAAGGCTTTTAAAGTCATTTTGATGGTCGGCTAATATAGACACTTACATCATGTGTTGTCTTCATTATAACACTTATATAAGACTTTTAAAGTCATTTTGATAGTCGGCTAATATAGACACATCATGTGTTGTCTTCATTATAACATTTATATAAGGCTTTTAAAGTCATTTTTAAAAGTAGGCTAATATAACTAATATAGACACATCATGTGTTGTCTTCATTATAACACTTATATAAGGCTTTTAAAGTTATTTTGATAGTCGGCTAATATAGACACTTACATCATGTGTTGTCTTCATTATTACATGTATATAAGGCTTTTAAAGTCATTTTTAAAAGTAGGCTAATATAACTAATATAGACACTTTCGTCATGTGTTGTCTTCATTATAACACTTATATAAGGCTTTTAAAGTCATTTTGATAGTCGGCTAATATAGACACTTACATCATGTGTTGTCTTCATTATAACACTTACATAAGACTTTTAAAGTCATTTTGATAGTCGGCTAATATAGACACTTACATCATGTGTTGTCTTCATTATAACATTTATATAAGGCTTTTAAAGTCATTTTTAAAAGTAGGCTAATATAACTAATGTAGACACTTTTGTCATGTGTTGTCTTCATTGTAACACTTATATAAGGCTTTTAAAGTCATTTTGATAGTCGGCTAATATAGACACTTACATCATGTGTTGTCTTCATTATAACACTTATATAAGACTTTTAAAGTCATTTTGATAGTCGGCTAATATAGACACTTACATCATGTCTTGTCTTCATTATAACACTTATATAAGGCTTTTAAAGTCATTTTTAAACAATAGGCTAATATAACTAATATAGACACTTACATCATGTGTTGTCTTCATTATAACACTTATATAAGGCTTTTAAAGTCATTTTGATACTCGGCTAATATAGACACTTACATCATGGGTTGTCTTCATTATAACACTTACATAAGACTTTTAAAGTCATTTTGATAGTCGGCTAATATAGACACTTACATCATGTGTTGTCTTCATTATAACATTTATATAAGGCTTTTAAAGTCATTTTTAAAAGTAGGCTAATATAACTAATGTAGACACTTTTGTCATGTGTTGTCTTCATTGTAACACTTATATAAGGCTTTTAAAGTCATTTTGATAGTCGGCTAATATAGACACTTACATCATGTGTTGTCTTCATTATAACACTTATATAAGACTTTTAAAGTCATTTTGATAGTCGGCTAATATAGACACTTATGTCATGTGTTGTCTTCATTATAACACTTATATAAGGCTTTTAAAGTCATTTTTAAACAATAGGCTAATATAACTAATATAGACACTTACATCATGTGTTGTCTTCATTATAACACTTATATAAGGCTTTTAAAGTCATTTTGATACTCGGCTAATATAGACACTTACATCATGGGTTGTCTTCATTATAACACTTACATAAGACTTTTAAAGTCATTTTGATAGTCGGCTAATATAGACACTTACATCATGTGTTGCCTTCATTATAACATTTATATAAGGCTTTTAAAGTCATTTTTAAAAGTAGGCTAATATAACTAATATAGACACTTTCGTCATGTGTTGTCTTCATTGTAACAATTATATAAGGCTTTTAAAGTCATTTTGATAGTCGGCTAATATAGACACTTACATCATGTCTTGTCTTCATTATAACACTTATATAAGGCTTTTAAAGTCATTTTTAAAAATAGGCTAATATAACTAATATAAACACTTACATCATGTGTTGTCTTCATTATAACACTTATATAAGGCTTTTAAAGTCATTTTGATAGTCGGCTAATATAACTAATAGACACTTACATCATGTCTTGTCTTCATTATAACACAAGACTATTAAAGTCATTTTGATAGTAGGCTAATATAACTAATAGACACTTACATCATGTGTTGTCTTCATTATAACACTTACATAAGACTTTTAAAGTCATTTTGATAGTCGGCTAATATAGACACTTACATCATGCGTTGTCTTCATAATAACACTTATATAAGACTTTTAAAGTCATTTTTTAAAGTTGGCTGATATAACTAATATAGACACTTTTGTCATGTGTTGTCTTCATTATAACACAAGACTTTTAAAGTCATTTTGATAGTAGGCTAATATAACTAATAGACACTTACATCATGTCTTGTCTTCATTATAACACTTATATAAGACTTTTGAAGTCATTTTTAAAAGTAGGCTAATATAACTAACATAGACACTTTCGTCATGTGTTGTCTTCATTATAACACAAGACTTTTAAAGTCATTTTGATAGTAGGCTAATACAACTAATAGACACTTACATCATGTGTTGACTTCATTATAACACTTATATACAGCTTTTCATTTTTTGCGGCTCCAGACAGATTTTTTTTTATTATTATTTTTGGTCCAATGTGGCTCTTTTTACCGTTTCTGAGTTGCCGACCCCTGAATTCGAGTGACCTACGTTGCTTTACTGTTAGTAATATTTATGTGTGAACGTGTCCACGTTCTACTCCATTCCTTACTGTGCGTGTGGGCAGCACATACAAATGAGGAATGTACGTGAAAGAGAGGCGAATGTGTGGTTGCAATAGTGGGTGTGGTCACAGCATAAATCCCTCTACAGTATATTGTCTCTGCAGAAATACTGGCTTTAAACAAGACACACTTCTGCAACACCCAATCATCTATCCAAGGCACAGGTGTCCAACTCAAGGCCCGTGGGCCGGATTTGTCCCGCCACATAATTTAAACCGGCCCACGAATGCCCTGATATAATACGAGTCAATAAAGCATTTTATCATTTAATAAATACATTTTAATTGTGACGGACAAAAATACATGTATTGCATGCTATTGAGTATATTTTCAACTTTATTATCTAATAATGCAACAAATATGTTGCTCCAAAAGCTGTATGTACCATTCAGCATTAATGGTGCCTTCACAGATGTGTAAGTTACCCATGCCTTGGGCACTAATGCACCCCCATACCATCACACATGCTGGCTTTTACACTTTTCGCTTAGAACAATCCGGATGGTTCTTTTCCTCTTTGGACCGCCACAGTTTCCAAAAACAATTTCAAATGTGGACATATCAGACCGCAGAACACTTTTCCACTTTGCATCAGTCCATCTTAGATGAGTTTGGGCCCAGGGGAGCCGGCGGCGTTTCTGGGTGTTGTTGATAAATGGCTGTGGGTTTGCATAGTAGAGTTTTAAATTGCACTCACAGATCCAGCGACCGACTGTAGTTACTGATAGTGTTTTTTTTAAGTGTCCCTAAGCATATGTGGTGATATCCTTTACACACTGATTTTGGTTTTTCGATGCAGTACCAACTGAGGGATCGAAGGTGTGTAATATCATGGCTTAGGTGCAGTGATTTCTCCAGATTCTCTGAACCTTTTGATGATATTACGGAGCGTAGATGGGGAAATCCCTAAATTCCTTGCAATATCTGGTTGACAAATGTTCTTCTTAAACAATTTGCTCAGGCATTTGTTGACAAAGTGGTGACCCTCTCCCCGTCCTTGTTTGTGAATGACTGAGCAGTTCATGGAAGCTGGCAAAAGTGGCAAAAAAAGAGTGAGAAAGTTGAGGAATGCTCGTCAAACACTTATTTGGACCATCCCACAGGTGGACAGGTTAATTGGGAACAGGTGGGTGCCATGATTGGGTATAAAAGCAGCTTCCATGAAATGCTCAGTCATTCACAAACAAGGACGGGGCGAGGGTCACCACTTTGTCAACAAATGCCTGAGCAAATTGTTTAAGAAGAACATTTGTCAACCAGCTATCGCAAGGAATTTAGGGATTTCACCATCTACGCCCCGTAATATCATCAAAAGGTTCAGAGAATCTGGAGAAATCACTGCACGTAAGCGATGATATTACTTACCTTTGATCCCTTAGGTGGTACCGCATCGAAAAACCGACATCAGCGTGTAAAGGATATCACCACATGGGCTCAGGAACACTTCAGAAAACCACTTTCAGTAACGACAGTTGGTCGCTACATTTGTAAGTCCAAGTTAGAACTCTACTATGCAAAGCCAATGCCATGTATCAACAACACCCAGAAACGCCGTCGGCTCCCCTGGGCCCGAGCTCATCTAAGATGGACTGATGCAAAGTGGAAAAGTGTTCTGTGGTCTGACGAGTCTACATTTCAAATTGTTTTCGGAAACCGTGGTCGTCAAAGATGAAAAGAACCACCTGGATTGTTCTAGGCGCAAAGTGTAAAAGGCAGCATCTGTGATGGTATGGGGGTGTGTTAGTGCCCAAGGCATGGGTAACTTACACATCTGTGAAGGCACCATTTATGCTGAAAGGTACATACAGGTTTTGGAGCAACATATGTCGTTATCCAAGCAACGTTAACATGGACGCCCCTGCTTATTTCAGCAAGACAATACCAAGCCACGTGTTACAACAGGGTGGGTTCATAGTAAAAGAGTGCGGGTACTAGACTGGCCTGCCTGTAGTACAGACTTGTCTCCCAAAAATATGAGGCGGGAGACTGTTGAACAACTTAAGCAAGAATGGGAAAGAATTCCACTTGAAAAATGTGTCTCCTCAGTTCCCAAACCTTTACTGAGTGTTGTTAAAAGGAAAGGCCATGTAACACACTGCCTTTTTTTGTGCAATGTGTTGCTGCCATTAAATTCTCAACCATATGCGTGGTGTCACCAGGTCAAAGGGCTCACCCTGTCCCAATGTGAACCCAAAGGTCGTGACCCCGACTGCAGAGGAACTGGCACTGTGGAGGCAGAAGGAGTTGGCACAAGCGGTGACTCGGTTAACATCCTGGAATGTGGACAACAATGACGCACTAAAGTACACGGGGGACTCTCGGCAAAGTTCATACCTGCACAAAGTGTCAGCGGGTAGTGCCATCTGTGAGCACTTAGCAGCATGTGTGGCACGTACGTTCTTCAGGGCAATGCGGTGACCGCGAAAAAAAAAAGAAAAGAAAAAAAAAAACAATAGAAAGCCGAATTCCACACTGAGAATGTCATAAGTGCCCTCGCCCCCTTTTTTTCCTTTCCTTCATTCCTCTCCATTTTAGAAGCGCCCCGGGCTGTGATGATTTAACACATTTAAGATGTTGAAGTCAGATATTAAAAATCAGTGCCCTCCTTCTAGCTGAGCCTCCCGTGCACCTTCCACCCAGACACACACTTGCTTTGGAACTGTTCAGTAGAATAGAATAAAATGGAAAGTACTTTATTGATCCCTGAGAGAAATTCAACACCGCGGTTCGCTCACAATAAACAATAAACACTTGGGTATTTTTTACATGTGAATAGTATAAATATAGTCTATTATACAGCATTATTCACATGTGAATAACATAAATTAAATCTATTATACATGTGAATTATATACACACAGTCTATTTTACAGCATTATTCACATGTGAATAATTTAAATAGTCTATTATACAGCATTATTCACATGTGACTAACATAAATACAGTCTATTATACAGAATTATTCACGTGAGTAATATAAATACAGTCTATTATACAGCATTATTCACATTTGAATTATTCAAATAGTCTATTATACAGCATTATTCACATTTGAATAATTCAAATAGTCTATTATACAGCATTATTCACATTTGAATAATATAAATACAGTCTATTATACAGCATTATTCACATGTGAATAATATAAATACAGTCTATTATACAGCATTATTCACATGTGACTAACATAAATACATTCTATTATACAGAATTATTCACGTGAGTAATATAAATACAGTCTATTATACAGCATTATTCACATTTGAATTATTCAAATAGTCTATTATACAGCATTATTCACATTTGAATAATATAAATACAGTCTATTATGCTGCATTGTTCACATGTGAATAGTATAAATATGGTATTATACAGCATTATTCACATGTTAAAATTGTAAATGCAGTCAATTATACAGCATTATTCACATGTGAATAACATAAATGAAATCTATTATACATGTGAATTATATAAACAGTCTATTATACAGCATCATTCACATGTGAATAATATAAAGACAGCCTATTATACAGCACTATTCACATGGGAATAATGTAAATACAGTCTATTATACAGCATTATTCACATGTGAATAATATAAATACAGTCTATTATACAGAATTATTCACATGGGAGTAATATAAATACAGTCTATTATACAGCATTATTCACATGTGAATAATATAAATACAGTGTATTATACAGCATTATTCACATGTGAATAATATAAATACAGTCTGTTATACAGCATTATTCACATGTGACTAACATAAATACAGTCTATTATACAGAATTATTCACGTGAGTAATATAAATACAGTCTATTATACAGCATTATTCACATTTGAATAATTCAAATAGTCTATTATACAGCATTATTCACATTTGAATAATCTAAATACAGTCTATTATACAGCATTATTCACATGTGAATAATATAAATACAGTCTATTATACAGCATTATTCACATGTGAATAATATAAATACAGTCTATTATGCTGCATTGTTCACATGTGAATAATATAAATATGGTATTGTACAGCATTATTCACATGTTAAAATTGTAAATGCAGTCTATTATACAGCATTATTCACATGTGAATAACATAAATGAAATCTATTATACATGTGAATAATATAAACAGTCTATTATACAGCATCATTCACATGTGAATAATATAAAGACAGCCTATTATACAGCACTATTCACATGGGAATAATGTAAATACAGTCTATTATACAGCATTATTCACATGTGAATAATATAAATACAGTCTATTATACAGAATTATTCACATGGGAGTAATATAAATACAGTCTATTATACAGCATTATTCACATGTGAATAATATAAATACAGTCTATTATACAGCATTATTCACATGTGAATAGTATAAATACAGTCTATTATACAGAATTATTCACATGGGAGTAATATAAATACAGTCTATTATACAGCATTATTCACATGTGAATAATATAAATACAGTCTATTATACAGCATTATTCACATGTGAATAATATAAATACAGTGTATCATACAGCATTATTCACATGTGAATAATATAAATACAGTCTATTATACAGCATTATTCACATGTGAATAATAGAAATACAGTCTATTATACAGCATTATTCACATGTGAATAATATAAATACAGTCTATTATACAGCATTATTTACATGTGAATAATATAAATAGTCTATTATACAGCATTATTTACATGTGAATAATATAAATACAGTCTATTATACAGCATTATTCACATGTGAATAATATAAATACAGTGTATCATACAGCATTATTCACATGTGAATAATATAAATACAGTCTATTATACAGCATTATTCACATGTGAATAATATAAATACAGTCTATTATAGAGCATTATTCACATGTGAATAATATAAATACAGTCTATTATACAGCATTATTCACATGTGAATAATATAAATACAGTCTATTATACAGCATTATTCACATGTGAATAATATAAATACAGTGTATCATACAGCATTATTCACATGTGAATAATATAAATACAGTCTATTATACAGCATTATTCACATGTGAATAATATAAATACAGTCTATTATACAGCATTATTCACATGTGAATAATATAAATACAGTCTATTATAAGCATTATTCACATGTGAATAATATAAATACAGTCTATTATACAGCATTATTTACATGTGAATAATATAAATACAGTCTATTATACAGCATTATTTACATGTGAATAATATAAATACAGTCTATTATAGAGCATTATTCACATGTGAATAATATAAATACAGTCTATTATACAGCATTATTCACATGTGAATAATATAAATACAGTGTATCATACAGCATTATTCACATGTGAATAATATAAATACAGTCTATTATACAGCATTATTCACATGTGAATAATATAAATACAGTCTATTATACAGCATTATTTACACATGAATAATATAAATACAGTCTATTATACAGCATTATTCACATGTGAATAATATAAATACAGTCTATTATACAGCATTATTCACATGTGAATAATATAGTTTATTATACAGCATTATTCACATGTGACTAACATAAATACAGTCTATTATACAGAATTATTCACGTGAGTAATATAAATACAGTCTATTATACAGCATTATTCACATTTGAATAATATAAATACAGTCTATTATGCTGCATTGTTCACATGTGAATAATATAAATATGGTATTATACAGCATTATTCACATGTTAAAATTGTAAATGCAGTCAATTATACAGCATTATTCACATGTGAATAACATAAATGAAATCTATTATACATGTGAATTATATAAACAGTCTATTATACAGCATCATTCACATGTGAATAATATAAAGACAGCCTATTATACAGCACTATTCACATGGGAATAATGTAAATACAGTCTATTATACAGCATTATTCACATGTGAATAATATAAATACAGTCTATTATACAGAATTATTCACATGGGAGTAATATAAATACAGTCTATTATACAGCATTATTCACATGTGAATAATATAAATACAGTCTATTATACAGCATTATTCACATGTGAATAATATAAATACAGTGTATTATACAGCATTATTCACATGTGAATAATATAAATACAGTCTGTTATACAGCATTATTCACATGTGACTAACATAAATACAGTCTATTATACAGAATTATTCACGTGAGTAATATAAATACAGTTTATTATACAGCATTATTCACATTTGAATAATTCAAATAGTCTATTATACAGCATTATTCACATTTGAATAATATAAATACAGTCTATTATACAGCATTATTCACATGTGAATAATATAAATACAGTCTATTATACAGCATTATTCACATGTGAATAATATAAATACAGTCTATTGTGCTGCATTGTTCACATGTGAATAATATAAATATGGTATTATACAGCATTATTCACATGTTAAAATTGTAAATGCAGTCTATTATACAGCATTATTCACATGTGAATAACATAAATGAAATCTATTATACATGTGAATTATATAAACAGTCTATTATACAGCATCATTCACATGTGAATAATATAAAGACAGCCTATTATACAGCACTATTCACATGGGAATAATGTAAATACAGTCTATTATACAGCATTATTCACATGTGAATAATGTAAATACAGTCTATTATACAGAATTATTCACATGGGAGTAATATAAATACAGTCTATTATACAGCATTATTCACATGTGAATAATATAAATACAGTCTATTATACAGCATTATTCACATGTGAATAATATAAATACAGTCTCTTATACAGCATTATTCACATGTGAATAATATAAATACAGTCTATTATACAGCATTATTCACATGTGAATAATATAAATACAGTCTCTTATACAGCATTATTCACATGTGAATAATATAAATACAGTCTATTATACAGCATTATTCACATGTGAATAATATAAATACAGTCTATTATACAGCATTATTTACATGTGAATAATATAATACAGTCTATTATACAGCATTATTTACATGTGAATAATATAAATACAGTCTATTATACAGCATTATTCACATGTGAATAATATAAATAGTGTATCATACAGCATTATTCACATGTGAATAATATAAATACAGTCTATTATACAGCATTATTCACATGTGAATAATATAAATACAGTCTATTATACAGCATTATTCACATGTGAATAATATAAATACAGTCTCTTATACAGCATTATTCACATGTGAATAATATAAATACAGTCTATTATACAGCATTATTCACATGTGAATAATATAAATACAGTCTATTATACAGCATTATTCACATGTGAATAATATAAATACAGTCTTTTATACAGCATTATTCACATGTGAATAATATAAATACAGTCTATTATACAGCATTATTTACATGTGAATAATATAAATACAGTCTATTATACAGCATTATTCACATGTGAATAATATAAATAGTGTATCATACAGCATTATTCACATGTGAATAATATAAATACAGTCTCTTATACAGCATTATTCACATGTGAATAATATAAATACAGTCTATTATACAGCATTATTCACATGTGAATAATATAAATACAGTCTATTATACAGCATTATTCACATGTGAATGATATAAATACAGTCTATTATACAGCATTATTCACATGTGAATAGTATAAATACAGTCTATTATACAGCATTATTCACATGTGAATAGTATAAATACAGTCTATTATACATTCAAGTTCAGTCAAAAGCAACATATGCATTATACAGACTGATGGCTGTTGGTATTAATGACTGATGAACTTTATCCATCCATCCATCCATCCATTTTCTACCGCTTATTCCCTTTCGGGGTCGTGGGGGGCGCTGGCGCCTATCTCAGCTACAATCGGGCGGAAGGCAGGGTACACCCTGGACAAGTCGCCACCTCATCGCAGGGCCTGATGAACTTCATCACATCATTTATTCAGAAAATATAAATAATGACAAATAAAGACAGAATGTATCATGTATTTTTTGGTGAACTCCTTACTCGGCCCCCCTGGGGAGTTTTTTGGCCATGGAGACCGGCTGCTGGGTCTCTGCCACACCAGAGTCCGTTTGGAGAGACTGAAGGAATGCGGATGAAAAGACCCGGCTGCGGAGCTGGCAAGCTTCACAGTGTCTTGGCCGCATGAGCAGGTATCGGACACCTTGGACGCATCCTGGCTCATCCATGCGGACTGGACACTGGCTGAAGTTGGTGGGCGGCTTAGGGTTGCTTTGTTGGGTCTGCTCCCCCCACCCCGGCAGACGACGGCGTTGAACACCACACTGGCCACCACAGTGTATATGTTTCTTTTACTTTTTATTCCTAGCTGTATGTAGAAGTGTCTGGTTGCATCAGCTCTGCTCTTTAATGTCTTTAATGTACTTTGTCTCCTTTGATGTTTCCCTCTTACACACCTGTTTACGTGTGCTATGGCTATGAGGTTTGTTTCCCCCTTGGCCTCAGTTTGGACCCCACTCCAGGGGCCCAGGGTTGGACTGATTTTTTTTTTCTTCTATCAACCCCCCCAGTCCCCAACGTTTACCTGTTTCTCACCTTTTTTTGTAAGGGGGGCGTCGGAAGTTTGTCGGACCCGTCAGCGATCCTGTTCTGTCTCCCTGTAATGTTTGATCCTGTTCTGTCTCCCTGTAATGTTTGATCCTGTTTTGTCTCCCTGTAATGTTTGATCCTGTTCTGTCTCCCTGTAATATTTGATCCTGTTCTGTCTCCCTGTAATGTATCCCTGTAATGTTTGATCCTGTTCTGTCTCCCTGTAATGTTTGATCCTGTTCTGTCTCCCTGTAATGTTTGCTCCTGTCCTGTCACCCTGT
The DNA here is from genome assembly GCF_033978795.1 of Nerophis ophidion. Taxonomy (NCBI): domain Eukaryota; kingdom Metazoa; phylum Chordata; class Actinopteri; order Syngnathiformes; family Syngnathidae; genus Nerophis; species Nerophis ophidion. The sequence goes on along the minus strand of NC_084628.1, from coordinate 40,172,029 downwards.
AATGTTTGATCCTGTTCTGTCTCCCTGTAATGTTTGATCCTGTTCTGTCTCCCTGTAATGTTTGATCCTGTCCTGTCTCCCTGTAATGTTTGATCCTGTTCTGTATCCCTGTAATGTTTGATCCTGTTCTGTCTCCCTGTAATGTTTGATCCTGTTCTGTCTCCCTGTAATGTTTGATCCTGTTCTGACTCCCTGTAATGTTTGATCTTGTCCTGTCACCCTGTAATGTTTGATCCTGTTCTGACTCCCTGTAATGTTTGACCCTGCTGTCTCCCTATAATGTTTGATCCTGTTCTGTCTCCCTGTAATTTTTGATCCTGTTGTCTCCCTGTAATGTTTGATCCTGTTCTGTCTCCCTGTAATGTTTGACCCTGTTCTGTCTCCCTGTAATGTTTGATCCTGTCCTGTCTCCCTGTAATGTTTGATCCTGTTCTGTCTCCCTGTAATGTTTGATCCTGTTCTGTCTCCTTGTAATGTTGGATCCTGTTCTGTCTCCCTGTAATGTTTGATCCCGTCCTGTCTCCCTGTAATGTTTGATCCTGTTCTGTCTCCCTGTAATGTGTCCCTGTAATGTTTGATCCTGTTCTGTCTCCCTGTAATGTTTGTTCCTGTCCTGTCACCCTGTAGTGTTTAATCCTGTTCTGTCTCCCTGTAATGTTTGGTCCTGTTCTGACTCCCTGTAATGTTTGACCCTGTTGTCTCCCTATAATGTTGGATACTGTTCCGTCTCCCTGTAATGTTTGATCCTGTTCTGTCTCCCTGTAATGTTTGATCCTGTTCTGTCTCCCTGTAATGTTTGATCCTGTCCTGTCTCCCTGTAATGTTTGATCCTGTTCTGTCTCCCTGTAATGTTTGATCCTGTTCTGTCTCCCTGTAATGTGTCCCTGTAATGTTTGATCCTGTTCTGTCTCCCTGTAATGTTTGATCCTGTTCTGTCTCCATGTAATGTTTGTTCCTGTCCTGTCACCCTGTAATGTTTAATCCTGTTCTGTCTCCCTGTAATGTTTGATCCTGTTCTGTCTCCCTGTAATGTTTGATCCTGTTCTGTCTCCCTGTAATGTTTGATCTTGTTCTGTCTCCCCGTAATGTCTGATCCTGTTCTGTCTCCCTGTAATGTTTGATCCTGTTCTGTCTCCCTGTAATGTTTGTTCCTGTCCTGTCACCCTGTAATGTTTAATCCTGTTCTGTCTCCCTGTAATGTTTGATCCTGTTCTGTCTCCCTGTAATGTTTGATCCTGTACTGTCTCCCTGTAATGTTTGATCCTGTTCTGTCTCCCTGTAACGTTTGATCCTGTTCTGTCTCCCTGTAATGTTTAATCCTGTTCTGTCTCCCTGTAATGTTTGATCCTGTTCTGTCTCCCTGTAATGTTTGATCCTGTTCTGTCTCCCTGTAATGTTTGATCTTGTTCTGTCTCCCCGTAATGTCTGATCCTGTTCTGTCTCCCTGTAATGTTTGATCCTGTTCTGTCTCCCTGTAATGTTTGTTCCTGTCCTGTCACCCTGTAATGTTTAATCCTGTTCTGTCTCCCTGTAATGTTTGATCCTGTTCTGTCTCCCTGTAATGTTTGATCCTGTACTGTCTCCCTGTAATGTTTGATCCTGTTCTGTCTCCCTGTAACGTTTGATCCTGTTCTGTCTCCCTGTAATGTTTGATCCTGTTCTGTCTCCCTGTAATGTTTGCTCCTGTTCTGTCTCCCCGTAATGTCTGATCCTGTTCTGACTCCCTGTAATGTTTGACCCTGTTATATCTCCCTGTAATGTTGGATACTGATCTGTCTCCCTGTAATGTTTGATCCTGTTCTGTCTCCCTGTAATGTTTGATCCTGTTCTGACTCCCTGTAATATTTGACCCTGCTGTCTCCCTATAATGTTGGATACTGATCTGTCTCCCTGTAATGTTTGATCCTGTTCTGTCTCCCTGTAATGTTTGATCATGTTCTGTCTCCCTGTAATGTGTCCCTGTAATGTTTGATCCTGTTCTGTCTCCCTGTAATGTTTGCTCCTGTCCTGTCACCCTCTAATGTTTAATCCTTTTCTGTCTCCTTGTAATGTTTGATCCTGTTCTGACTCCCTGTAATGTTTGACCATGTTGTCTCCGTATAATGTTGGATACTGTTCTGTCTCCCTGTATTGTCTGGTCCTGTTCTGTCTCCCTGTAATGTCTGATCCTGTCCTGTCATCCAGTAATGTTTGATCCTGTCCTGTCTCCCTGTAATGTTTGATCCTGTTCTGTCTCCCTGTACTGTTTGACCCTGTTCTATCTCCCTGTAATGTTTGACCCTGTTCTATCTCCCTGTAATGTTTGACCCTGTTGTCTCCCTATAATGTTTGATCCTGTTCTGTCTCCCTGTAATGTTTGACCCTGTTCTATCTCCCTGTAATGTTTGATCCTGTTCTGTCTCCCTGTAATGTTTGATCCTGTTCTGACTCCCTGTAATGTTTGACCCTGTTCTGTCTCCCTGTAATGTTTGATCCTGTTCTGTCTCCCTGTAATGTTTGACCCTGTTCTATCTCCCTGTAATGTTTGATCCTGTTCTGTCTCCCTGTAATGTTTGATCCTGTTCTGACTCCCTGTAATGTTTGACCCTGCTGTCTCCCTATAATGTTGGATACTGATCTGTCTCCCTGTAATGTTTGACCCTGTTCTGTCTCCCTATAATGTTTGATCCTGTTCTGTCTCCCTGTAATGTTGATCCTGTTCTGTCTCCCTGTAATGTTTGTCTACTGTTGGACGGGATTGTGCTGAAAATCTTAATTTCCCCTCTGGGATTATTAAAGTATTTCTGATTTTGATTTTGGTAAATGTAAAAAACAAAAACAAAACATTGATTTACTTACATAGCGAGTGTCTCAAAGGGCTGCACAAGCCACAAGGACATCCTCAGCTCGGATATTTTCCTGAATTTTTCAGATTTTCAGAATGTGCTTGCGCTATTTTTTGCGGAGAAAAAAAAAATCTGAAGTTGTCTTAATTTTTAGGTTATCATGCCATGATTTTATTCCCTCTGGCCAGACTTTCCTCCACGTTTCCCCCGAGCTGAAATCACTTTGACACCCCTGTGTAAAACAGTTCACTTTTTTTTTTTTTTTTTTTTTTTTTTACTGTGCCCATGAGGGCTTTGGAATTGATAGCCACCTCCGACCGCTTCCCCCCCACCGCCCGTCCTCCCCACCGCACACTCCTCGCGCCCCAGTGAACCACAGCCAGCCACAGCTGCCTGGGCCAGATGTGGAAAGGAAGGCGAAAGGGAGGCGAAGGAACGCTGGAGGACAGGCTGAGGCCACCTCCCCTACGTGGAGGCGAGCGGACACACAATGGCAACAAATTGATCAACGAGAAGTGCAGGAGGGGCGAGCGTGGAGCGGGACTTTATTTTCCTTTTTTTTTTCCCATACCTGGCCTTGTCGTTAGAGACCACCTACCCTGACCCAGTCCTTGCAGGGGTGAATAATTCAATGCCTCGCCGGCGTCACAGCACTTTTCACACTTTGAATCGCTACACGAGCGCAAAATAGCTCCTTCAAATGAGCAGAACATTTGGGAACACCGTGGATCGACTTGATTTATGTCGCGCCCGCACTGTTCTCCTGGGGCTTGTCTGATTAGAGATAGGGGGAGAGAAACCATGCGCTCACACACCCAGACATTTGCTTCTCATTACACACATGTAAGTGCTCACCACACACACACACACACACATGCAGACTTGTGCAATGTCGAGCTCGCAGGGCAACTCTTGTTTTGTGTTGTGAAACTTGCAGGGCACGACTGTGTCACGGGGGGACCGGCGGTTGACAAGAAGAGACGGAGGGGATGACAGTGTCGCAATTGGACAGCTTGTGCAAACTTTCAGCCTGGCGGCCCCCACATTCTTACGTGGCAAATAACGTGTGACCCGTAACAACAATGAGAAGTTGTGATATTGTGTGTTGCGGAGCACTTTGAGGGATGGAGGTGTTGTGAATGAGATTGATTATTAGATGAGGCAATTTCCTGGAGGATTTGCATGTGAATGCTCCAATGCTCCCTTGTGGACTGGACTCTCACTATTATGTTAGATCCACTATGGACTGGACTCTCACTATTATTTTAGATCCAGTATGGACTGGACTCTCACACTATTATGTTAGATCCACTTTGGACTGGACTATATAATGTTAGATCCACTATGGACTGGACTCTCACTATTATGTTACATCCACTATGGACTGGACTCTCACTATTATGTTAGATCCACTATGGACTGGACTCTATTATGTTAGATCCACTATGGACTGGACTCTCACTATTATGTTAGATCCACTATGGACTGGACTCTCACTATTATGTTAGATCCACTATGGACTGGACTCTATTATGTTAGGTCCACTATGGACTGGACTCTCACTATTATTTTAGATCCAGTATGGACTGGACTCTCACACTATTATGTTAGATCCACTTTGGACTGGACTCTATTATGTTAGATCCACTATGGACTGGACTCTCACTATTATGTTAGATCCACTATGGACTGGACTCTATTATGTTAGATCCACTATGGACTGGACTCTCACTATTATGTTAGATCCACTATGGACTGGACTCTCACACTATTATGTTAGATCCACTATGGACTGGACTCTATTATGTTAGATCCACTATGGACTGGACTCTCACTATTATGTTAGATCCACTATGGACTGGACTCTCACTATTATGTTTGATCCACTATGGACTGGACTCTCACACTATTATGTTAGATCCACTATGGACTGGACTCTCACACTATTATGTTAGATCCACTATGGACTGGACTCTCACACTATTATGTTAGATCCACTATGGACTGGACTCTCACACTATTATGTTAGATCCACTTTGGACTGGACTCTATTATGTTAGATCCACTATGGACTGGACTCTCACTATTATGTTAGATCCACTATGGACTGGACTCTATTATGTTAGATCCACTATGGACTGGACTCTCACTATTATGTTAGATCCACTATGGACTGGACTCTCACACTATTATGTTAGATCCACTATGGACTGGACTCTATTATGTTAGATCCACTATGGACTGGACTCTCACTATTATGTTAGATCCACTATGGACTGGACTCTCACTATTATGTTTGATCCACTATGGACTGGACTCTCACACTATTATGTTAGATCCACTATGGACTGGACTCTCACACTATTATGTTAGATCCACTATGGACTGGACTCTCACACTATTATGTTAGATCCACTATGGACTGGACTCTCACACTATTATGTTAGACCCACTATGGACTGGACTCTCACACTATTATGTTAGATCCACTATGGACTGGACTCTCACACTATTATGTTAGATCCACTATGGACTGGACGTTCACTATTAAATCGGGAATTTATTGAAAATGCTCCATAAAAAAAAACTTCAATGGTCTGAATGAGTTAAAAAGGTTGGTGTTAGATTTGTTCAAATCGGTGGAGAAATGTTAATGTAGTAACATGTTGAATTGAGAAATTGTGTTACGCAATTCCTGGAATTTCAGGAAAACCGGCAATTTTTCCAGCTCAAAATTCAACTTGTTTTTTTTGTTTTTTTACTGGTTTAGAGGAATGTTTTGACAGTGGAACGGTTGAATTGGGTTGAAAAATGTGCGAGAAGTCGACAGTAGTAAGGGTGGAAATAAGGCTTTGGAAAACCAGGAATTTTGGAAAATCCTAGAATTTTTTTTAACTTGGAAAAAGAGTAATTAAAATTTCCAGGATGGCGTAATGTGTTGGAGATTAAATAATTTGAATAGGTTGAAAAAATGTGGGAATTGTTTAACTTGGAAAAATGGCCAATTCATTTTGAAAAGGGGAAAACATGTTGAATTGAAAAATTGTGTTATGGAATTCCTGGAGCAGACACAACAAAGCAACCTGAAAACCGGGAATTTTTCCAGTTCAAAAATCAAACTTTGTTTTTTTGTACTGATTTCTAGAAATGTTTTGACAGTGGAAGGGTTGAAGTGGGTTGAAAAATTTGGGAGGAGTAGTCAACAGTAAAAAGGATGGAAGTGGGGCTTTGGAAAACCAGGAATTCTGGAAAATTCTGGAATTCTTTTTGAACTTTGTAAAAGGGTCGTTTAAATTTCCAGGATGGCGTGATGTGTTGAAAGTCGAATGATTTGAATAGGTTGAAAAATGTGGGAATTGTGCAACTTGGAAAAATGGCCAATTAATTTTGAAAAGGGGAAAATTACAAAAAAAAATAGGAGTTATGTGAAATCCTGGATTTTTTTTTTTTTTATTGTTGAAGTAGAGCACACAATTCCCAAGCAGGCTGAATATTTTTGAAGTTAGAACAGTTGGAATCAGATGAAAAATGTGGGAATTGTGGACCTTTGAAAAATGTCCCATTGATTTCAATAGGAATTTCCCAAACATTCAGGGATTTCGGGTAAAGCAGGAATTTTTTTGAAAATAGTAAAAAAAAATACTTTAATGGTCTGAATGAGTTGAAATTTTTGGTGTAGAATTTTTTCAAATCGGTGGAGAAATGTTGACGTTGAAACATGTTGAATTGAAAAATTGTGTTATGGAATTCCTGGAGCAGACACAACAAAGCAACCTGAAAACCGGGAATTTTTCCAGTTCAAAAATCATATTTAGTTTTTTTGTACTGATTTAGAGAAATGTTTTGACAGTGGAACAGTTGAAGTGGGTTGAAAAATTTGGGAGGAGTAGTCAACAGTAAAAATGGTGGAAGTAGGGCTTTGGATAACCAGGAATTTTGGAAAATCCTGGAAAAAATGTTAACTTAGAAAAATTATAGTTGGAATTTCCCAGGATGGTGGAATGTGTTGAAGGTGGAATTATTGCAATCGAGGGAAAAACATGGAAATGGTGGAAGTTTGAAAAATGTACAATTCATTTTCAGTGGGGAAAATGTCCCAGAAAACCTGGAATTCTGGGAAATCTTGGAATTTTTCGAATTTGTCAAGGGACAGCCCATGATTCCTGAATAGGCTGAACAGTTTGAAGTCGGAACATTCTGAATCGGGTGAAAAATGTGGAAGGTAGAGCGCGCTAAAATCTGGAGAAGAAGAAAAAGATAAGTAGTTTAATAAATAGAGAAATTTTGGTGTAGAAAAACATATTTGTTGCGGGGTGTGTTTATAGGAATTTTCGACCGTCCTTCCAAAAGTGCATTGGTGAGGTCACACACTGATTGAGGTTGGTGGAGAAGGAGCGCCGTTGTAACTCATCCCAAAAGTGTTCAATCGGGTTCAGGTCAGGACTCTGTGCAGGCCAGTCAAGCTCATCCACACCAGACTCTGTCATCCATGTCTTTATGGACCTTGTCATGTTGGAAGAGGAAGCGGCTCGCTCCAAACTGTTCCCACAATGTTGGGTGCATGGAATTGTCCAAAATGTTTTGTATATATTTATTTATTTTTCAGAGGAAAAAAGTCTTTAGGCAAGGGCCAGGAGATTTAAAGATGCAAACCTTCATGCGGCACCAAACATAGAAAGATGATATCGTTGTTACTCCAATCTACCAGGTGTTATTTCACTAATGTTGAACAGCATAGTTTACAAAAAGGGTTTCTTTAAATAGTAGAGTATTATATTTGACTAAAAACTGGTCTTGGAAGAGAGCAGTTGTCCAATATTCTGGACTTTTTAGGGTTTTTTTTACTCTAAACAACCGTGATATCAGTACTTAATGGCCGTGTATCGATACTGTTCAATAAAATCCATCCAGACTTTGTCCCGCCACGACTATAAACACCTCCTTTGAAGCATCTCGTTACCTTCACTCCAGCGCTGTGTGCAATAAAAAATAAGAAGTGTTAATGACCTCGCTCCTCAGGAAGGGGTTCACTTTATTCTTCACCTCCTACCCTTTAAAAAAAAGGGGGGATGTGTCCTCTTAGGTAGCACATTACCTGCCGTTAGTTAGTTTTTATACCTGCTGTTTAACAGCAGTGTTAACAGAAAAGGACGTAACCACAGCATGTGTGTGTGTGTTTGTGTGTGTGTGTGTGTGTTAGACCGCAGAGGGCTTCTCCATTCTAGAACATAGTGATAATAAATGTGTGGCAGTCTACTAAAAAAAAAAATTTTAATTGTTCCGGTGCAATGTTGAGTGACATCAGTGGTGTCCCCAAGTCAAGCACTGAGTTGGGGTCTTGAGAGGCAACAAGGCGACACTGCAGCTCCCAGAGGTAAACTACAAATTGTTCACATATAGAGTTGTTGCTTTTAATATCCCCTCAGGTGTTGTAGATTGTTAATAAAATAACTGTTGGTCACTGGTTTAGGTAGTCGAGTTTTATTGGGATTGCGAGTCAGCAATTAAACTTGACTAATTGGTTCTTATCTAGTTTGCACTTAGTCTGTGTTATTATTATTATTGTTATTATTATTATTATTGGCTTTTATCTAGTTTGCACTTTGTCTGTGTTATTATTATTATTATCAATCCATCCATTTTCTGCCGCTTATTCCCTTTGAGGTCGCAGGGGGCGCTGGTGCTTATCTCAGCTACAATCAGGCGGAAGGCCCAGTATACCCTGGACAAGTCGCCCTCATCGCAGAGCCAACACAGATAGACAGACATTAATATTATTATTATTATTATTATTATTATTATTGGCTTTTATCTAGTTTGCACTTTGTCGGTCTTAATATTATTATTATTATTATTATTATTATTATTGTCTTTATCTAGTTTGCACTTTTTCTGTGTTATTATTATTATTATTATTATTATTATTATTATTATCCATCCATCCATTTCCTACCCCTTATTCCCTTTGGGATCGCGGGGGGCGCTGGTGCTTATTTCAGCTACAATCGGGCGGAAGGCGGCGTACACCCTGGACAAGTCACCACCTCATCGCAGGGCCAACACAGATAGACAGACATTGTTTTTATCATTAATTATTATTATTATTATTATTATAATTATTGGCTTTTATCTAGTTTGCACTTTGTTTGTGTTATTATTATTATTATTATTATTATTATTGGTTAGTGCGTCTGCCTCACAATACGAAGGTCCTGCAGTCCTGGGTTCAAATCCAGGCTCGGGATCTTTCTGTGTGGAGTTTGCATGTTCTCCCCGTGACTGCGTGGGTTCCTCCGGGTACTCCGGCTTCCTCCCACCTCCAAAGACATGCACCTGGGGATAGGTTGATTGGCGACACTAACTTGGCCCTAGTGTGTGAATGTGAGTGTGAATGTTGTCTGTCTATCTGTGTTGGCCCTGCGATGAGGTGGCGACTTGTCCAGGGTGTACCCCGCCTTCCGCCCGATTGTAGCTGAGATAGGCACCAGCGCCCCCCGCGACCCCGAAAGGGAATAAGCGGTAGAAAATGGATGGATGGATTATTATTATTGGCGTTTATCCAGTTTGCACTTTGTGTTGTTATTATTATTATTATCATTATTATTATCATTATTATTATTATTATTACTATTATTATTATTTTTGTTGTTGGCTTTTATCTAGTTTGCATTTTGTCGGTTTTATTATTATTATTGTTATTATTATTATTACTATTATTATTCTTATTATTATCCATCCATCCATTTTCTACCGCTTATTCCCTTTTGGGGTCGCGGGGGGGCGCTGGTGCTTATTTCAGCTACAATCGGGTGGAAGGCTGCGTACACCCTGGACAAGTCACCACCGCATCGCAGGGCCAACACAGATAGAAAGACATTATTAATATTATTAATTATTATTATTATTATTGTCATTATAATTATTGGCTTTGATCTAGTTTGCAATTTGTTTGTGTTAATATTATTATTATTATTGGCTTTTATCTAGTTTGCACTTTGTCTGTATTATTATTATTATTATTATTATTATTATTATTATTATTATTATTATCCATCCATCCATTCATTTTCTACCGTTTATTCCCTTTGGGGTCGCGGGGGGCGCTGGTGCTTAGCTCAGCTACAATCGGGCGGAAGGCGCAGTATACCCTGGACAAGTCGCTATCTCATCGCAGGGCCGACACAGATAGACAGACATTATTATTATTATTATTATTATTATTATTATTATTATTATTATTGGCTTTTATCTAGTTTGCACTTTGTGTTAGTATTATTATTATTATTATTATTTTTATTTTCCTATTTAAATGATGTTAGATCTGTGTTGTCGTCGTTGTTGTAGTACAAGAGTTGTAAATTAGCTTTGGCTACAAACACTATGCTGCATTTATTGGATAACTGTTCATACAGAACAAAACAAGAGTACCAGAGTAATAAAGTAATAACAATCAGTGTTAGACATATTGCACTCTAAGGGTAAAATTGCACAGGAGAATATTAGACTAGAATGTTATATAAAATTGAATTATTTATTACAAGTTTGACTTCAAGGTGGTGACAACTCTGGGATGTCCCCTTTATTTAAAAAAGTATGAAAAAGTATGGAAAAACATTTTGGTACCCGTACTAAAATATTGGTATCGGGACAACCCTACTAAAAAAGACAAATATTCTAATATTTTATGGGGTCCCCGTCAGTCATAGGCCCCCTAATTCTCTACAACACCAGCCACCCCAATCAAATGAATACAATACATCCTTTTTCTACCGCTTGTCCTGTTTGGGGTCGTTGGGGGGGTGCAGGAGCCTATCTCAGCTGCATTCAAGGCGGGGTACGCCCCGGACAAGTCACCTCCTCATCGCAGGGCCTCTCCTCTGATGTCAAGTATCAAACATTTTAACAGAAGTGTCGAGAGAACACGTTGAAACAGAAAATAAGCAGACTTGCGAGGGGATAGTGACCCACCCGCGGGGGTCATGGAAGCTTGCTGGGGGCCAGTAATTCTCCCTAAGGGGCCAAGCAAGTCCACCGGGGTCCAGTAACGCTGACCGGGAGGCGGTGCGGAGAACAAAGAGGCTGTCAGGGGCAGGATTGTACATTAGGGATGTGGAGGAGACAGATCACACACAGCACAGCAGCTGTTGATGTCTGACAGGAAGTGCTGCTTGGTGTGTGTGTGTGTTGTGTGTGATGGCGGGTCATGGCTCTACAGTCAGCAGGAAGTGACCCAAAACATTCAAGCACATGGCGATTTAAGTCCAAGTGCGCTATTATTGGAAGTTCAGTGTTGATATTGCACAGCATGTGCATGCATGTCATGTACATGTATGTTGAGATGTATGTTTGGGCAGCAGAATGACATCATTGCTCCTTCACGGCCTACGTGAGCTTGTAAGAATATTTGGAATACTTTAGCAGAGATGCTAAATTTAGCCGCCCCTTGACTTTCCCTAACCCCCCACCCCCCTCCAACACTTCTGCCTTCTATTCTGAAACAATGGACCCCCAAACCCCCTCCACCATCCTTCCCTAACATACACACACACACACATTTGTGTTTTTCTGACATTCTGGAGACCTCCGAAAAATGCCTACCTCTTCAGGACCACCCTCTCTAGATATATAAAGATGTGTATTTACAACATTAATAATATATAAATACTATACAAATATATATAAAATATCTTGTTGTGAAAAATGAGTTAGAATTTCACAAGAAAAAGGTCACAATTTCACAAGAAAAACTTGGAATTTTGGCAGTGTATGCTAAATGTCGCAATTTTACTCAAGGCAAGTAAAAATTTTACAAGAAAGACAGAACATTTGTGTAATATCATGAGAAAAGTTGTAACTTTACTAATTAATGATGTTGGCAAGTTTATGAAAAGAGTCGAATTTTACTCGACAAAAGTCACAATTTTTTTAACCGAACTTTAAAATTTAACTCCGAAAATGTCTCCATTTCACAAGAACAAACAAAAAAACTGGCAATATTGTAAAAAAAATTACAAAAAATTGCATTGAAAATATATAATTTTACATTTTAAAAAAAAGGTAATCATTTTACCAGAAAATATTACAATATTATCAAAACAGAAAGAATATGAGAAATTTTCGGGAAGTCCTTCTTTAGCTTGTTTTATCATATATTGCTGCCTTTGCACCTGTCAATGTTTACTTTTGTATGGACATTTAATCAACCTGACTTTGGAGCAATGTTCACAGACTTTAGTATTTGGCTATCTATTAGATTCAATGGTTTGCTGTATTGGGACCAGGATTTTGGAGGTCCTAACTTGCTCACACCTCCTCCTGTGGAAGGTGCTTTTCCTTCTTGATGTCTCAAGAAGAGTGGAAGTACAAGAACACACACACACACACACATTTGTGTTTTTCTGACATTCTGGAGACCTCCGAAAAATGCCTACCTCTTCAGGACCACCCTCTCTAGATATATAAAGATGTGTATTTACAACATTAATAATATATAAATACTATACAAATATGTATAAAAAAGCTTGTTGTAAAAAATGAGTTAGAATCTCACGAGAAAAATGTCACAATTTCAAAAGAAAAACTTGGAATTTTGGCAGTGTATGGTAAATGTCGCAATTTTACTCGACGCAAGTAAAAATTTTACAAGAAAAACAGAACATTAGTGTAATATCATGAGAAAAGTTGTAACTTTACTCAATAACAGTCACACTTTTACAAGAAAAGACTTAAGATGTTGGCAAGTTTATGAAAAGAGTCGTAATTTTACTCGACAAAAGTCACAATTTTTTAACTGAACTTTAAAATTTTACTCCGAAAATGTCTCTATTTTACAAGAAAAAACAAAAAAATTGGCAATATTGTAAAAAAAAATTTTAAGAATTGCATTGAAAATATATAATTTTACATTTAAAAAAAGGTAATAATTTTACCAGAAAATATTACAATATTATCAAAACAGAAAGAATATGAGAAATTGTTCGGGAAGTCCTTCTTAAGCTTGTTTTTTCATATATTGCTGCCTTTGCACCTGTCAATGTTTACTTTTGTATGGACATTTAATCAACCTGACTTTGGAGCAATGTTCACAGACTCTAGTATTTGCCTGTCTATTAGATGCAATTGTTTGCTGTATTGGGACCAGGATTTCGGCGGTCCTAACTTACTCACACCTCCTCATGTGGAAGGTGCTTTTCTTTGTTGGTGTCTCAAGAAGGGTGGAAGTACAAGAAAACACACACACACACATTTGTGTTTTTCTGACATTCTGGAGACCTCCGAAAAATGCCTACCTCTTCAGGACCACCCTCTCTAGATATATAAAGATGTGTATTTACAAAATTAATAATATATAAATACTGTACAAATATATATAAAAAAGCTTGTTGTAAAAAATGAGTTAGAATCTCACGGGCAAAATGTCACAATTTCAAAAGAAAAACTTGGAATTTTGGCAGTGTATGGTACATGTCGCAATTTTACTCGACGCAAGTAAAAATTTTATAAGAAATACAGAATATTAGTGTAATATGAGAAAAGTTGTAACTTTACTCAATAACAGTCGCACTTTTACAAGATCACACAAGTGGCAAGTTTATGAAAAGAGTCGTAATTTTACTCGACAAAAGTCACAACTTTTAAAGGAAACTTTTACATTTTACTCCGAAAATGTCTCCATTTTACAAGAACAAACAAAAAAACTGGCAATATTGTAAAAAAAATTACAAAAAATTGCATTGAAAATATATAATTTTACATTTAAAAAAAGGTGATCATTTTACCAGAAAATATTACAATATTACCGAAACAGAAAGAATATGAGAAATTGTTCGGGAAGTCCTTCTTTAGCTTGTTTTATCATATATTGCTGCCTTTGCACCTGTCAATGTTTACTTTTGTATGGACATTTAATCAACCTGACTTTGGAGCAATGTTCACAGACTCTAGTATTTGGCTATCTATTAGATTCAATGGTTTGCTGTATTGGGACCAGGATTACGGTCCTAACTTGTTCACACCTCCTCATGTGGAAGGTACTTTTCCTTGTTGGTGTCTCAAGAAGGGTGGAAGTACAAGAACACACACACACACACACATTTGTGTTTTTCTGACATTCTGGAGACCTCCGAAAAATGCCTACCTCTTCAGGACCACCCTCTCTAGATATATAAAGATGTGTATTTACAACATTAATAATATATAAATACTATACAAATATGTATAAAAAAGCTTGTTGTGAAAAATGAGTTAGAATTTCACAAGAAAAATGTCACAATTTCAAAAGAAAAACTTGGAATTTTGGCAGTGTATGGTAAATGTCGCAATTTTACTCGACGCAAGTAAAAATTTTACAAGAAAAACTGAACATTTGTGTAATATCATGAGAAAAGTTGTAACTTTACTCAATAACAGTCGCACTTTTACAAAAAAAGACGTAAGATGTTGGCAAGTTTATGAAAATAGTCGTGATTTTACTCGACAAAAGTCACAATTTTTTAACTGAACTTTAAAATTTTACTCCGAAAATGTCTCTATTTTACAAGAAAAAACAAAAAAATTGGCAATATTGTAAAAAACATTTTAAAAAAATTGCATGGAAAACATATAATTTTACATTTTAAAAAAAGGTAATGATTTTACCAGAAAATATTAAAATATTATCAAAAGAGAAAGAATATGAGAAATTGTTCGGGAAGTCCTTCTTTAGCTTATTTTATCATATATTGCTGCCTTTGCACCTGTCAATGTTTACTTTTGTATGCACATTAAATCAACCTGACTTTGGAGCAATGTTCACAGACTCTAGTATTTGGCTGTCTATTAGATGCAATGCTTTTCCTTATTGGGACCAGGATTTTGGTCCTAACTTGTTCACACCTCCTCATATGGAAGCTACTTTTCCTTCTTGATGTCTCAGGAAGAGTGGAAGTACAAGAACACACACACACACACACACACACACACACACACACACACAGTTTCACTAGAAAAACTTGAAATTTTGGCAATATTATAATAAATCTCGTAATTTTACTCAACGGAAGTCAGAATTTTACAAGAAAAACTGAACATTTGTGCGATGTCATGAGAAAAATTGTAACTTTTACTTTTACAAGAAAAGACTTAAGATTTTGGCAATTTTTTGAAAAGAGTCATAATTTTACTCGACAAGTTACAATTTTATAGGGAAACTTTGAATTTTTACTCAAAAATGTCCCTATTTTACAAGAACAACAAAAAAATGGCAATATTGTTATAAAAGTAAAAAAATTGCATTCAAAATTAATAATTTTACATTAAAAAAAGTAATAACTTTAAGAGAAAATATTACAATATTACCAAAACACAAAGAATATGAGAAATTGTTCGGGAAGTCCTTCTTTAGCTTATTTTATCATATATTGCTGCCTTTGCACCTGTCAATGTTTACTTTTGTATGGACATTTAATCAACCTGACTTTGGAGCAATGTTCACGGACTCTAGTATTTGGCTGTCTATTAGATGCAATGCTTTTCCGTATTGGGACCATGATTTTGGTCCTAACTTGTTCACACCTCCTCATATGGAAGCTACTTTTCCTTCTTGATGTCTCAAGAAGGGTGGAAGTACAAGAACACACACACACACACACACACACACACACACACACAAACACACACAATTTTACAAAAAAACTTGGAATTTTGGCAATACAGCAATAAAAGTCGTAATTTTACTCAACGCAAGTCAGAATTTTACAAGAAAAACTGAACATTTGTGCGATGTCATGAGAAAATTTGTAACCTTTACTTTTACAAGTAAAGACTTAGGATTTTGGCAATTTTTTGAAAAGGGTCGTAATTTTACTCGACAAAAGTCACAATTTTATAGGGAAACTTAAACATTTTACACCAAAAATGTCCCTATTTTACAAGAAGAACAAAAAAATGGCAATATTGTGATAAAAGTTTTAAAAAATGCATTAAAAATGTATAATTTTACATTAAAAAAGTAATAACTTTAAGAGAAAATATTACAATATTATCAAAAGAGAAATAATATGAGAAATTGTTCGGGAAGTCCTTCTTTAGCTTGTTTTATCATATATTGCTGCCTTTGCACCTGTCAATGTTTACTTTTGTATGGACATTTAATCAACCTGACTTTGGAGCAATGTTCACGGACTCTAGTATTTGGCTGTCTATTAGATGCAATGGTTTTCTGTATTGGGACCAGGATTTCGGTCCTAACTTGTTCACACCTCCTCATATGGAAGCTACTTTTCCTTCTTGATGTGTCAAGAAGGGTGGAAGTACAAGAACACACACACACACACACACACACACACACACACACACACACAAACACACACAATTTCACAAAAAAACTTGGAATTTTGGCAATACAGCAATAAAAGTCATAATTTTACTCAACGCAAGTCAGAATTTTACAAGAAAAACTGAACATTTGTGCGATGTCATGAGAAAATTTGTAACTTTTACTTTTACAAGAAAAGACTTAAGACTTTGGCAATTTTTTGAAAAGAGTCGTAATTTTACTCGACAAAAGTCACAATTTTATAGGGAAATTTTAAAATTTTACTCCAAAAATGTCCTTATTTTACATGAACAACAAACAAAATGGCAATATTGTGATAAAAGTAAAAACAATTGCATTCAAAATAATAATTTTACATTAAAAAAAAAGTAATAACTTTAATAGAAAATATTGCAATATTACCAAAAGAGAAAGAATATGAGAAATTGTTCGGGAAGTCTTTCTTAAGCTTGTTTTATCATATATTGCTGCCTTTGCACCTGTCAATGTTTACTTTTGTATGGACATTTAATCAACCTGACTTTGGAGCAATGTTCACGGACTCCAGTATTTGCCAATGATTTTCCGTATTGGGACCAGGATTTTGGTCCTAACTTGTTCACACCTCCTCATATGGAAGCTACTTTTCCTTCTTGATGTCTCTAGAAGGGTGGAAATACAAGAACACACACACACACACACACACACACACACAATTTCACAAAATACTTGAAATTTTGGCAATACAGTAATAAAAGTCACAATTTTACACAACGCAATTCAGAATTTTACAAGAAAAACTGAACATTTGTGCGATGTCATCAGAAAAGTTGTAACTCTTACTTGCACAAGAAAAGACTTAAGATTTTGGCAATTTTTTGAAAAAAGTCGTAATTTTACTCGACAAAAGTCACAATTTTATAGGGAAGCTTAAACATTTTACTCCAAAAATGTCCCTATTTTACAAGAAGAACAAAAAAATGGCAATATTGTGATAAAAGTAAAAAAAAAAATTGCACTTACGTAAAAAAAGGAATAATTTTACCAGAAAATATTGCAATATTACCAAAACAGAAAAAATATTAGAAATTGTTCGGGAAGTCCTTCTTTAGCTTGTTTTATCATATATTGCTGCCTTTGCACCTGTCAATGTTTACTTTTGTATGGACATTAAATCAACCTGACTTTGGAGCAATGTTCACGGACTCCAGTATTTGTCTGTCTATTAGATGCAATGATTTTCCGTATTGGGACCAGGATTTCGGTCCTAACTTGTTCACACCTCCTCATATGGAAGCTACTTTTCCTTCTTGATGTCTCTAGAAGGGTGTAAATATAAGAACACACACACAAACACACACACACACACACACACACACACACACACACAATTTCACAGAAAAACTTGGAATTTTGGCAATATTATAATAAAAGTCGTAATTTTACTCAACGCAAGTCAGAATTTTACAAGAAAAACTGAACATGAGAAAAGTTGTAACTTTTACTTTTACAAGAAAAGACTTAAGATTTTGGCAATTTTTTGAAAAGGGTCGTAATTTTACTCGACAAGTTACAATTTTATAGGGAAACTTTGAATTTTAACTCAAAAATGTCCCTATTTTACAAGAACAACAAAAAAATGGCAATATTGTGATAAAAGTAAAAAAAATGCATTAAAAATTAATAATTTTACATGAAAAAAAGTAATAACTTTAAGAGAAAATATTGCAATATTACCATAACAGAAAGAATATGAGAAATTGTTCGGGAAGTCCTTCTTTAGCTTGTTTTATCATATATTGCTGCCTTTGCACCTGTCGATGCAAAACTGAACATTTGTGCGATGTCATGAGAAAAGTTGTAACTTTTACTTTTACAAGAAAAGACTTAAGATTTTGGCAAGTTTATGAAAAGAGTCGTAATTTTACTCGACAAAAGTCACAATTTTTTGAGGAAACTTTAGAATTTTACTCCAAAAATCACTCTATTTTACAAGAACAAACAAAAAAATTGGCAATATTGTGATAAAAATTAAAAAATTGCATTGAATATATATAATTTTACATTTAAAAAAAGGTGATCATTTTACCAGAAAATACTACAATATTACCGAAACAGAAAGAATATGAGAAATTGTTCGGGAAGTCTTTCTTAAGCTTGTTTTATCATGTATTGCTGCCTTTGCACCTGTCAATGTTTACTTTTGTATGGACATATAATCAACCTGACTTTGGAGCAATGTTCACGGACTCCAGTATTTGCCAATGATTTTCCGTATTGAGACCAGGATTTCAGTCCTAACTTGTTCACACCTCCTCATATGGAAGCTACTTTTCCTTCTTGATGTCTCTAGAAGGGTGGAAATATAAGAACACACACACACACACACACACACACACACACACACACACACACACACACACAAACAAACAAACACACACGATTTCACAAAAAAACTTGGAATTTTGGCAATACAGTAATAAAAGTTGTAATTTTACTCAACGCAAGTCAGAATTTTACAAGCAAAACTGAACATTTGTGCGATGTCATGAGAAAAGTTGTAACTTTTACTTTTACAAGAAAAGACTTAAGATTTTGGCAAGTTTATGAAAAGAGTCGTAATTTTACTCGACAAAAGTCACAATTTTTTGAGGAAACTTTAGAATTTTACTCCAAAAATCACTCTATTTTACAAGAACAAACAAAAAATTGGCTATATTGTGATTAAAAAAAAAAATGCATTGAAAATTTAAATTTTACATTTAAAAAAAGGTGATAATTTTACCAGAAAATACTACAATATTACCAAAACAGAAAGAATATGAGAAATTGTTCGGGAAGTCCTTCTTTAGCTTGTTTTATCATATATTGCTGCCTTTGCATCTGTCAATGTTTACTTTTGTATGGACATTAAATCAACCTGACTTTAGAGCAATGTTCACAGACTCTAGTATTTGGCTATGGTTTGCTGTATTGGGACCTGGATTACAGTCCTAACTTGTTCACACCTCTTCATATGGAAGCTACTTTTCCTTCTTGATGTCTCTAGAAGGGTGGAAATATAAGAACACACACACACACACACACATGTGCTGCCCCATTAGTGAATGTTTTACCTCTCCCTTCCAAAAGGTGTGTTCATCTGGCCTCTAGAGACCCAGAAGGAAGGGCACAATGTCCCTGAGCTGTCTTTTCTATGGCGAGCGCAAAACTGGGCCTTTTAGCGGACAGGAAGTACCTCTCGGAGACAAGGAAATGGTTAGACGGCAAGTCCCCGGCTGAGGTTACTGGAGTCCGTGTGATTACCACTGCAGTGACACACCTGCCCGGCTTGCGGTGACCTACAGGAGGCCTCGAGGTGCCACGACTACATTATCTCCCACTTGCCATCCGCGAGGGCACGGGGGTCTGCAGTAGCGCACAAACAAGACTGAGCTCCTTCCTGTTTTGGTGGCCGGCTGCGACCTTGACACATGTCACCTAAAAATGGACCTTGTTATCGTCCATTCTGTGAGGAAGCTTCACGGCAGCTCATTAGTCGACCCCGCTCATTTTCCTCCGGGTTATCGCCTGCATGTATTAATAATGAACTGGCATGCCAAAATCCAGTGGGGGGCCCGTGGGTCTCCAACGTAGGCCTTCAGCGATGTCCTGTGTCCAAAGAGGACCTCTCAAAATACCCTCATTGATGTCACCACATGACCGTGGCTGGAGAAATTGGGGGTTAAATCACCAAAAATGGTTCCCGGGCGCGACCACCGCTGCTGCTCACTGCTCCCCTCACCTCCCAGGGGGTGATCACGGGTGATGGGTTAAATGCAGAGAATAATTTCGCCACACCTAGTGTGTGTGTGACAATTATTGGTACCCATTACCTCCCTGCTTGGCACTCAGCATCGAGGGTTGGAATTGGGGGTTAAATCACCAAAAATGATTATAGGGTGCAGCCACCGCTGCTGCTCACTGCTCCCCTCACCTCCCAGGGGGTGATCACAGGTGATGGGTTAAATGCAGAGAATAATTTCGCCACACCTAGTGTGTGTGTGACAATCATTGGTACCCATTACCTACCTGCTTGGCACTCAGCATCGAGGGTTGGAATTGGGGGTTAAATCACCAAAAATGATTATAGGGTGCAGCCACCGCTGCTGCTCACTGCTCCCCTCACCTCCCAGGGGGTGATCACGGGTGATGGGTCAAATGCAGAAAATAATTTCGCCACATCTAGTGTGTGTGTGACAATTATTGGTACCCATTACTTACCTGCTTGGCACTCAGCATCGAGGGTTGGAATTTGGGGTTAAATCACCAAAAATTATTATAGGGTGCAGCCACCGCTGCTGCTCACTGCTCCCCTCACCTCCCAGGGGGTGATCACGGGTGATGGGTCAAATGCAGAAAATAATTTCGCCACACCTAGTGTGTGTGTGACAATTATTGGTACCCATTACTTACCTGCTTGGCACTCAGCATTGAGGGTTGGAATTGGGGGTTAAATCACCAAAAATGATTATAGGGGGAAGCCACCGCTGCTGCTCACTGCTCCCCTCACCTCCCAGGGGGTGTTCAAGGGGGATGGGTCAAATGCAGAGAATAATTTTGCCACACCTAGTGTGTGTGTGACAATTATTAGTACCCATTACTTACCTGCTTGGCACTCAGCATCGAGGGTTGGAATTGGGGGTTAAATCACCAAAAATGATTATAGGGTGCAGCCACCGGTGCTGCTCACTGCTTCCCTCACCTCGCAGGGGGTGATCACGGGTGATGGGTCAAATGCAGAGAATAATTTCGCCACACTTAGTGTGTGTGTGACAATTATTAGTACCCATTACTTACCTGCTTGGCACTAATCATCAAGGGTTGGAATTGGGGGTTAAATCACCAAAAATGATTATAGGGTGCAGCCACCGCTGCTGCTCACTGCTCCCCTCACCTCGCAGGGGGTTATCAAGGGTGATGGGTCAAATGCAGAGAATGATTTCCCCACACCTAGTGTGTGTGTGACAATTATTAGTACCCATTACCTCCCTGCTTGGCACTCAGCATCGAGGGTTGGAATTGGGGGTTAAATCACCAAAATGATTATAGGGTGCAGCCCCCGCTGCTGCTCACTGCTCCCCTCACCTCCCAGGGGGTGATCACAGGTAATGGGTCAAATGCAGAGAATAATTTCGCCACACCTAGTGTGTGTGTGACAATTATTGGTACCCATTACCTACCTGCTTGGCACTCAGCATCGAGGGTTGGAATTGGGGGTTAAATCACCAAAAATGATTATAGGGTGCAGCCACCGCTGCTGCTCACTGCTCCCCTCACCTGCCAGGGGGTGATCAAGGGTGATGGGTCAAATGCAGAGAATAATTTCGCCACACCTAGTGTGACAATCATTGGTACTTTAGCGTTAACTTTTGACTACTATACAGAAACACATTTACTCCGCATTGAAGCACATCAAAAGTGTGCAAAACGGCAACATAATTGCAAAAAAATGCAATTATAACGTATGTGGTGCTGTCAAAATTTTAATCGAATAAAAAACGTATTTAATGTGAAAAAAATAAATAAATAAAATATCCGAACAGAAACACATTTACTCTGCATTTAAGCACACCAAAAGTGTGCAAAACGGCAACATAATTGCAAAAAAAATTCAATTATAACGTATGTGGTGCTGTCAAAATTAAAACTGCAATAAAAATAAAACGTATTAAACGTGAAAAAATAAATAAATAAAATATCCGAACGCACTATCTGTAGCACACTTCCGGGGGTCGGCCGACATGGTCTCACTGTTATTTATTACTTCTGGCGGGCCGTGTGGCGTCCTGCTCTGTTCGGCAGTCCTTGAACGCACCGTAAAAACACCTCCGTTTTGTATTCTTTTGAGTATAGAAGGATCGTTCGGTCCTATTAAATATCGTAGTTGCTCAGACAGTCGTGTGTTTAAATAAGATCTAGGTAAGTCTTTTCTTTCTGGGCTGGACTGGATGCGGGACCGGTACGTTTCAGAGATGGTATTGTACCGAAAAGTATTCAAAATGAGGGTGGTCCCTAAAAGGAGGGATTTTTCAAATTGACTGTGTGTCGGTTGTAATAGTGCTCCCCCTCTGGCCAACATATGAAATAACAAGTGTGTGTGTAAGAAATTAAAATTCGTCGCCTTTGGCCAGAATTAATAAAAATAAACATGTATATAAAGACACACTGTAATAACTTGAAGTAAAGAATTAACATTAAAATCTAATACAAACAAAAAAATAAAAAATAAAACAATTAACTAAAAGCAGTCTTTTTCCCCACAACGTGGTGACATTTTTCGAATAAAATTGGGAACAATTTCTCATGTTCTTTCTGTTTCGGTAATATTGCAATATTTTCTCGTAAAATTATTACTTTTTAATGCAAAATGGCAAAATCTGTCTTTTATCACATTAGTGCTATTTTTTTGTTGTTGTTCTTGTAAAATAAAGATTTTTTTAAAGTAAAATTGTGACTTTTGTCATCATTTTTGCCAAATACAATTTTTGAGTTTCCTTATAAAATTGTGACTTTTTTTCGAGTGAAATTACGACTTTTCATAAAATTGCCAACATTTTAAGTCTTTTCTTGTACAATTACAACCGCTTTTGAGTAAAATTCCAACTTTTATCATAACATTGCACAAATGTTCAGGTTTTTCTTGTAAAAATGTTCACTTGCGTCGAGTAAAATCACCACATTTACAATAATACTGCCAAAATTCTACATTTTTCTCGTGAAATTGTCAACTTTTTCCTGTGAAATTTCAACACATTTTTCAGAACAAGATTTTCTGTTACATTGGCATAGTATGTATATATTATTAATGTTGTAAATACTAATCTTTATATATCTAGAAACGGTGGTCCTAAAGAGGTAGGCATTTTTAGGAGGTCTCAAGAAGGTAAGATATACACAAGCGTGTGTGTGTTCTTGTACTTTTACCCTTCTTGAGACATCAAGAAGGAATATGAGGAGGTGTGAACAAGTTAGGACCAAAATCATAGTCCCAATATAGAAAACCATGGCATCTAATAGAAAGCCAAATACTGGAGTCCGTGAACATTGCTCCAAAGTCAGGATTTTTTTGTGAATTTAATGTGCATACAAAAGTAACCATTGACAGGCGCCAATTAAGGCAGCAATATATGATAAAACAAGACGGCAGCTAAGCACACTACAAAAAAAACAAAAACATACAGATCTCATTTTGCACCCCTGGTGGTGAAATATATCAAAGTGAGGGTGGTCACTAAAAGGAGGGATTTTTCAAATTGACTGTGTCGGTTTTAATAGTGCTCCCCCTCTGGCCAACATACGAAATAACAAGTGTGTGTGTAAGAAATTCAAATTTGTCGCCTTTGGCCAAAATTAATAAAAAATAAACATGTATATAAAGACACACTGTAATAACTTGAAGTAAGGAATGAACATTAAAATCTAATACAAACAAAAAATTAAAAAATAAAACCATTAAATAAAAGCAGTCTTTTTCCCACAATGTGTCGACATTTTTCTAATAAAATTGGGAACAATTTCTCATGTTCTTTCTTTTTCGGTAATATTGCAATATTTTCTCGTAAAATTATTACTTTTTAATGCAAAATGGCAAAATCTGTCTTTTATCACATTAGTGCTATTTTTTGTTGTTGTTCTTGTAAAATAAAGAAATGTTTGAAGTAAAATTGTGACTTTTGTCATCATTTTTACCAAATACAATTTTTGAGTTTCCTTATAAAATTGTGACTTTTTTCGAGTGAAATTACAACTTTTCATAAAATTGCCAAAATTTTAAGCCTTTTCTTGTACAATTGCAACTGCTTTTGAGTAAAATTCCAACTTTTAGCATAACATTGCACAAATGTTCAGGTTTTTCTTGTAAAAATGTTCACTTGCGTCGGGTAAAATCACCACATTTACAATAATTCTGCCAAAATTCTACATTTTTCTCGTGAAATTGTCAACTTTTTCCTGTGAAATTTCAACACATTTTTCAGAACAAGATTTTCTGTTACATTGGCATAGTATGTATATATTATTAATGTTGTAAATACTAATCTTTATATATCTAGAAACGGTGGTCCTAACGAAGTAGGCATTTTTCGGAGGTCACCAGAATGTAAGAAAAATGTGTGTGTGTGTGTGTGTGTGTCTGCATGTGTGTGTGTGTTCTTGTACTTTTACCCTTCTTGAGACATCAAGAAGGAAAAGTAGCTTCCATATGAGGAGGTGTGAACAAGTTAGGACCAAAATCATAGTCCCAATATAGAAAACCATGGCATCTAATAGAAAGCAGAATACTGGAGTCCGTGAACATTGCTCCAAAGTCAGGATTTTTTTGTGGATTTAATGTGCATACAAAAGTAAACATTGACAGGCGCCAATTAAGGCAGTAATATATGATAAAACAAGATGGCATCTAAGCACACAAACAGAAAATACATATCTCATTTTGCACCCCTGGTGGTGAAATATATCAAAGTGAGGGTGGTTTCTAAAAGGAGGGATTTTTCAAATTGACTGTGTGTCGGTTATAATAGTGCTCCCCCTCTGGTCAACATATGAAATAACAAGTGTGTGTGTAATTACGACTTTTGTCATCGTTTTTGCCAAATACAATTTTTGAGTTTCCTTATAAAATTGTGACTTTTTTTCGAGTGAAATTACAACTTTTCCTAAAACTGCCAACATTTTAAGCCTTTTCCTGTACAATTGCAACCGCTTTTGACTAAAATTCCAACTTTTATCATAACATTGCACAAATGTTCAGGTTTTTCTTGTAAAAATGTTCACTTGCGTCGAGTAAAATCACCACATTTACAATAATACTGCCAAAATTCTACATTTTTCTTGTGAAATTGTCAACTTTTTCCTGTGAAATTTCAACACATTTTTCAGAACAAGATTTTCTTTTACATTGGCATAGTATGTATATATTATTAATGTTGTAAATACTAATCTTTATATATCTAGAAAGGCTGGTCCTAAAGAGGTAGGCATTTTTTGGAGGTCTCAAGAAAGTAAGAAATACACAAATGTGTGTGTGTGTGTGTGTGTGTGTGTGTGTGTGTGTGTGTGTGTGTGTGTGTGTGTGTGTGTGTGTGTGTGTGTGTGTGTGTGTGTGTGTGTGTGTGTGTGTGTGTGTGTGTGTGTGTGTGTGTGGCAGCATTCCAGTAATGGCAAGCCAGCAAGGGGTCTGGGTCTCACATCCCTCTTCAATCAAACACAAACAATCACGTCCGGCCAGGCTGGCCCGGACTATCTTCCTCCTGCCTCCTTGGCCAGATGCACACACCCTGTTGCCCCCACCCCCCCAACCCCCACCCCCACCCCCCACCACCTCCCACACACCCAACAGGGCTCCTTTGCTTGCTTTTCCTTCCTTTCCCATCCCAGTCCTCCTCCTCCTCAGCACCCCTGTGCATCACATTGTCTGTTGGCTCTTCATCTGTCCCCCACTTCCTCTGTCCCCCCCCCCCACTCAAGACCGTCCTCCATCTCTCCTGGCGACGTGACTCTCAGCACGGACGTGGCAGCCGCTGCCAACAAACTGGGGCAGAAGAGGAAGACGGAAACGTTACATATGAGTAAGACCAGGACCCTGGTTAATTATGCGGGCTACTGAGCGTTTTCTATCGGGGTCCCAGTACTCTGGAATGTTCTAGCAGTAACAGTTAGAGATGATACCTCGGTAGAAGCATTTAAGTCCCATCTTAAAACTCATTTGTATACTCTAGCCTTTAAATAGACTCCATTTTTAGACCAGTTGATCTGCCGTTTCTTTTCTTTTCTCCTATGGCCACCCGACACAGGTCCAGTGGCCATAGGTGAAGTGCTGGCTGTCCAGAGTTGGGACCCAGGGTGGACCGCTCGCCTGTGCGTCAGTTGGGGACATATCTGCACTGGTGACCCGTCTCTACTCGAAATGGTCTCCTGCTGGTCTCACTATGGACTGGACTTTCACTATTATGTTTGATCCACTATGGACTGGACTCTCACTATTATGTTAGATCCACTATGGACTGGACTCTCACTACTATGTTGGATCCACTATGGACTGGACTCTCACACTATTATGTTAGATCCACTATGGACTGGACTCTCACTATTATGTTAGATCCACTATGGACTGGACTCTCACTATTATGTTAGATCCACTATGGACTGGACTTTCACTATTATGTTGGACCCCCTATGGACTGGACTGTCATTATTATGTTAGATCCACTATGGACTGGACTCTCACTATTATGTTGGATCCACTATGGACTGGACTCTCACACTATTATGTTAGATCCACTATGGACTGGACTCTCACACTATTAAGTTAAATCCACTATGGACTGGACTCTCACTAGTATGTTAGATCCACTACAGACTGGACTCTCACTACTATGTTAGATTCTCTATAGACTGGACTCTCACTATTATGTTAGATGCACTATGGACTGGACTCTCACACTATTATGTTAGATCCACTATGGACTGGACTCTCACTATTATGTTAGATCCACTATGGACTGGACTCACACTATTATGATAGATCCACTATGGACTGTACTCTCACACTATTATGTTAGATCCACTATGGACTAGACTCACACTATTATGTTAGATCCACTATGGACTGTACTCTCACACTATTATGTTAAGTCCACTATGGACTGGACTCTCTCACTATTATGTTAGATCCACTGTGGACTGGACATTCACTATTATGTTCGATCCACTAGGGACTGGACTCTCACTATTATGTTGGATCCACTTTGGACTGGACTCTCAGACTATTATGTTAAATCCACTATGGACTGGACTCTCACTATTATGTTAGATCCACTATGGACTGGACTCTCTCACTATTATGTTAGATCCACTATGGACTGGACTCTCACACTATTATGTTAGATCCACTATGGACTGGACTCTCACTATTATGTTAGATCCACTATGGACTGGACTCTCACTATTATGTTAGATCCACTATGGACTGGACTCTCACTATTATGTTAGATCCACTATGGACTGGACTCTCACACTATTATGTTAGATCTACTATGGACTGGACTCTCACTATTATGTTGGATCCACTATGGACTGGACTCTCACACTATTATGTTAGATCCACTATGAACTGGACTATGTCACTATTATGTTAGATCCACTATGGACTGGACTCTCACTATTATGTTAGATCCACTATGGACTGGACTCTCACTATTATGTTAGAGCCACTAGGGACTGGACTTTCACAATTATGTTAGATCTACTATGGACTGCACTATGTCACTATTATGTTAGATCCACTATGGACTGGACTCTCACACTATCAACTAGATCCACTACGGACTGGACTCTCACTATTATGTTAGATCCACTATGGACTGGACTCTCACTATTATGTTAGAGCCACTAGGGACTGGACTTTCACAATTATGTTAGATCTACTATGGACTGCACTATGTCACTACTATGTTAGATCCACTATGGACTGGACTCTCACTTTATATACATATTTTGCGGTCCTCTCCAAGGTTTCTCATAGTCATTCTCATCGACCTCCACAACGGCACATTTGCAGATTATTATTACTAGTATGCCAAAAATATTTTCAACCCAATTAGGTAAAATTACATAATATCTTACGGCACATTAATGTGCCGCGGCACAGTTGTTGAAAAACACTGGTCTACATAACATTTAATGGTGGTTCTTTGGTCAAAATGTTTCATGGATTATGTTTTACACATCATCTTCAAGTCGCTTTCTGACATTTATATTGCAGTCCACACCTATCTCTTATGTTTGACTGCCATCTACTGGTCACACTTATCCTTTCACCATGTACCAAATAAAATTGCCTCGAGGTCGTTTAGCACAACCAAAATGATTCCATACATTAAGTGCACCGGGTTATAAGCCGCATTGTTGAGTTTTGAGAAGATAAAATGGTTTTAAGTGCACTTTACGATCCGAAAAATACAGTATTTTGCACTAAAATAAAATAAGTTAATAATAAAAATGTTTCTTGACTAAGCCGACAAATAAAATAATTTGCAATATAAATTGTTTGTGTTGTTTACTTGAGTCAAATGGCAGTCCACACATGTCTCTTATGTTTGACTCCCATCGACTGGTCACACTTATCCTTTCACCATGTGCCAAATAAAATTGCTCCGAGGTCGGCAAGTACAACCAAAATTATTCCGTAAATTAGGTGCACCAGGTTATGAGGCGCACTGTTGAGTTTTGAGAAGATAAAAAGATTTTAAGTGAACCTTATAGTCCGAAAAATACTGTATGTTACACTGAAAAAATAAAATAAGTCGATAATAAATGTGTTTCTTGACTAAACCATCAAATAAAATAATTTTCAATATAAAATGTTGGTGTTGTTTACTGGAGTCACATTGCAGTCCACACCTATCTCTTATGTTTGACTGCCATCTACTGGTCACACTTATCCTTTCACCATGTGCCAAATAAAATTGCTCCGAGGTCGCCAAGTACAACCAAAATTATTCTGTACATTAGGTGCACCAGGTTATGAGG
The DNA here is from genome assembly GCF_033978795.1 of Nerophis ophidion. Lineage (NCBI taxonomy): Eukaryota > Metazoa > Chordata > Actinopteri > Syngnathiformes > Syngnathidae > Nerophis > Nerophis ophidion. Next base: position 40,143,340 of record NC_084628.1, on the reverse strand, counting down.
CGCACTGTTGAGTTTTGAGAAGATAAAATGATTTATAAGTGCGCCTTATAGTCCGAAAAATACAGTATTTTGCACTAAAATAAAATAAGTTAATAATAAATATGTTCCTTGACTAAACCGTCAAATAAAATAATTTGCAATATAAAATGTTGGTATTGTTTACTTGAGTCACATTGCAGTCCACACCTATCTCTTATGTTTGACTGCCATCTACTGGACACACTTATCCTTCACCATGTACCAAATAAAATTGCTCTGAGGTCGGTAAGCACAACCAAAATTTATTCTTTACATTCCGGTTAAAAGGCGCACTGTCGAGTTTTGGGAAGATAAAATGATTTTAAGTGTGCCTTATAGTCCGAAAAATACAGTATTTTGCACTAAAATTAAATAAGTTAATAATAAAAATGCTCCTTGACTAAACCGTCAAATAAAATAATTTGCAATATAAAATGTTGGTGTTGTTTACTTGAGTCACATTGCAATCCACACCTATCTCTTATGTTTGACTGCCGTCTACTGGTCACACTTATCCTTTCACAATGTACCAAATAAAATTGCGCCGATGTTGGTGAGCACAACCAAAATGTTTCCGTACATTAGGTGCACCAGGTTATGAGGCGCACTGTTGAGTTTTGAGAAGATAAAAGGATTTTAAGTTCACCTTATAGTCTGAAAAATACTGTATGTTACACTAAAAAAATAAAATAATTTAATAATAAATATGTTCTTTGACTAAACCGCCAAATAAAAAAATGTGCAATATAAAATGTTGGTGTTGTTTACTTGAGTCACATTGCAGTCCACACCTATCGCTTATGTTTGACTGCCATCTACTGATCACACTTATCCTTTCACAATGTAACAAATAAAATTTCGCCGAGGTCGGTAAGCACAAACAAAATTATTCCGTACATTCCGGTTATAAGGTGCACTGTCGAAAATTGGGAAGATAAAATGACTTTAAGTGTGCCTTATAGTCCGATAAATACAGCATTTTGCACTAAAATAAAATAGGTTAATAATAAAAATGTTTCCTGACTAAACCGTCAAATAAAATAATTTGCAATATAAAATGTTGGTGTTGTTTACTTGAGTTACATTGCAACCCACACCTATCTCTTATGTTTGACTGCCATCTACTGGACACACTTATCCTTCACCATGTACCAAATAAAATTGCTCCGAGGTCGGTAAGCACAACTAAATTTATTCTTTACATTCCGATTATAAGGCGCACTGTCGAGTTTTGGGAAGATAAAAAGATTTTAACTGTGCCTTATAGTCCAAAAAATACTGTATGTTACATTAAAAAATAATAAGTTGATAATAAATGTGTTTCTTGACTAAACCGTCAAATAGAATAATTTGCAATATAAAATGTTGGTGTTGTTTACTTGAGTCATATTCTAGTCCATACCTATCTCTTATGTTTGACTGCCATCTACTGGTCAAACTTATCCTTTCACCATGTACCAAATAAAATTGCTCTGAGGTCGGTAAGCACAACTAATATTTTTCTGTCGAGTTTTGGGAAGATAAAATGATCTTATGTGCGCCTTATAGTCCGAAAAATACAGTATTTTGCACTAAAATAAAATAAGTTAATGATAAATATGTTCCTTGACTAAACCGTCAAATAAAATAATTTGCAATATAAAATGTTGGTGTTGTTTACTTGAGTCACATTGCAATCCACACCTATCTCTTATGTTTGACTGCCATCTACTGGTCAAACTTATCCTTTCACCATGTAACAAATAAAGTTGCGCCGAGGTCGGTAAGCACAACCAAAATGATTCCGTACATTAGGCGCACCTATTGAAAGAATTAATTCTAAAATATGTTTTAAGTGATTGTATTCCTGTTGCAAATATGACATCTGTACATATAATGTGCGTGTTTCCCCAGTTGATTGTCTCCACTTGATAGCGGCAAGAATATTTATAGCAGATGGGGGCATTGTGCTGATGACTCAGCACAAAAACACTTGCGAGTGTGAGATCGTGGGAATGGGAGAGGAGCCTGGGAGGCAAGAAACGTTGCAGCTGGCACAGGAAGTGGAAGATGCCAGCGGAGGGCAGAGAGAGGGATGTGGAGGTCTAGGAGGATGGAGGGAGGACATGCAGGACCTCTCTTAATGTTTACATACCATCCAAACAGCGGACGATCCACTGAGGCTAATGAGGTCCTAATCTACAGATGGATGACACAAATGTCATTATTATAAACCTCTCAGTCCCATATGTTCAAAGACTGCCTCTCCCACATGTATCAGATATGATACCCAGGTCAGTTTACTTCTGGAAGCTATTTTATTAATCACCAAGCGTGCTTTTATGCCCGGATCATAGTCTGTTTACGTTTTCTAGTCACTTGTGCTTTCAGCACCGCTTGATATTGTTTGTTTCAGTTGCCATGACGACAGACCTTGGTTAGTGTTCGGGACGCTCACCTGTTGTCCGTGCATTAACTAACTAACTTACTCTATGCCCTGATCTCACTTGGTCCGGCTTCCTAATTTGTTTCATGCAACAGATGACGACTTTTGATTCCTGGTAACTGTAGACTAACTTCCATGCTGCACGCTGTGTCCCAAGTCCGATTGCATCCTGGGAGAACAAACCTCGCTTCACAATGCGACCCGGTCGTCACAACATGACCTCGTTTAGTACATTTGGTTAACAACTTTGAGAATCTGTTATGTGTATGCATCCTGACCAAGCTGTTTGTATCACAACAATCAGTAGTCACATTGAGTTTCCCACCTAGTAGAGATGCGCGGTTTATCCGCGGATAAACCGCGGGTCGGGCGGTTGACGTGACGAAAAAATGGATTTTACTTAGATTCGGGGCGGGTGGCGGTTGAACCATCCGGAAATATTTGATAGGCATGGTTCTGTGATCGGTATCCTTTGAAATTCAAAGTGCCATTTAAGACTTGTGTCGTAAAGCGAAGAAGACAATAAGAGACGCTATTATTGTCCTGAATGACTGCCGGCAGTCACCCAGATAATAAGTATTAGGGCGTGCTTTGTCGATCTTCTACAACATGTACGATCTGCTGGTCAGTCCAGCATCATGTTGTGTGTGGCTTCCGCAGCAACACACACGACTGCAAGGCATACTGGGTGACACAGAGTACACTAATGGTTGTGATATAAAGAATTTTAACACTCTTAGTAATATGCACCACGCTGTGAAGCCACACCAATTAAGAACGACAAACACAATTCGGGAAGAACATCCGCACAGTAACACAACATAAACACAGGGGTTGGGGGCACAGGGGTGTAAAATATATTCAGGAATTGTCACGGATACAAAGGATTATGGGTATTTGTTGTGTTGCGTTTATGTTGTGTTACTGTGAGGATGTTCTCCCGAAATGTGCTTGTCAATCTTGTTGGGTGTGGCTTAACAGCGTGGCGCATATTAGTAAATGTTAAAGTTGTTTATATCACAACCATCAGTGTACTCTGTATCACCCAGTATGCCTTTCAATCTTGAACGTGTAATTGCGGAAGCAGCACACAACATGTTGTCGGACCAACGATCGGTTCGTATATGTTGTTGAAGGTGTCTAAGGCAATGGCTTCTCAGCATGCCCATATTCTTGTAATCAGGATGAACGCTATTGGATAGTCGTGGGGACGTTAGCAGCTCCAATTGTCTTCATTAGTCTGTGAAACAGGTTTAAATAGCTCTGTGAGTGGTAAAGGCGGACAACCTCTGATGTATTTCAGCGGGCGGATGATAAAATGTTGGTTCGGGTGGACGGCGGGTGGATGACGACTTTGGTGATGCAGATGCGGATGATATAATTGCCTAACCGTGCATCTCTACCACCTAGGCTTTCAGTGATATCCATCATTTATGACCATATTGGAGAAATACTATACAGAAACATATTTACTGGGCATTTACTTACCTCAACAGTGTACAAAACGGGCTATTTTCTGGCGTATTTATAACGCATCAGCCATTAAAACATATCAAAATCAGAGGAGTTTTTATTGCCAGTGTTTGAGAACGGGTTCAAAAATTAGGAATTTGACTTGGCGCAATCGTTAAACATAAAACATACACAACACAGATTGGAATAAAATGAGCTGAAACTGAACTTATATCTTATGTTGTAAGGTCAAAATTAAAATTGCAAAAAACATATTAAACGTGAAAAAGATAAATATTTGAACTCACAATTTTTTGATTGATTGATTGATACTTTTATTACTAGTGTGCATAGTACAATACATATTCCGTACAATTGACCATTAAATGGTAACACCCCAATAAGTTTTTCAACTTGTTTAAGTCGGGTTCCACGTTAATCAATTCATGGTAAAGAACCTATTCGACGTTGTATAAGCCAGCGGTACCCCTCGTTGTCGGCTTATTCGAGTGGAAATGGCAAGCATTTCCCCCATTTCATCGCCAGAACAGCTGAGCTAGCTTACGGGGTTGGCTGACATCTCACAAGACGTAGTTTCTCTTTAAATATCCCTCTTGAAAAGGGCCATAGCAAATGTATATCTGCCACCTAACCAACGTTTGGTTCTCCTTCTCCGCTAGCCCGGCGCAACACTTCCTGCTTCCTGCTTCCTGCTGAATTCCAACTTGTTTGCCACTGTCTATCAACTGCACGCGTTCTCAAATTTGTCCGCTAACGGTCCGCTAACAGCACAAAGCTCACCGTTGTGCATCCACGCACATCGTAAAAGGTTTGGTGGACAAAATGAGACGTAGGAATGGCATAAAAGACGCCTTTCTGTGGCAGCGTCGGAGAAAGTTGGGCACGTAAACAAACAACGGTGAGTTCAAGGACCGCCAAAATTAGTAGGACAAAACGGCGCTGGCCAAATAGTGTCAAATAGCATGTTAGCATGGATGATTAGCACTCCACACAAGTCAATAACGTCAACAAAGCTCACCGCTCACAGCATAAAAGGTTTGGTGGACAAAATGAGACAAAGAAGGATTGGCTTCTGTGGCAGCGTCAGGAAAAAATTGTTCACGTAAACAGACGATGGTGAGTTCAAGGACCGCCAAAATTAGTAGGTCAAAAAGGCGCTGGCCAAATAGTGTCATATAACACGTTACCATGGATGATTAGCACTCCACACAAGTCAATAACGTCAACAAAGCTCATTGTTGTGCATTCACGCACAGCATAAAAGGTTTGGTGGACAAAATGAGACAAAGAAGGATTGGCTTCTGTGGCAGCGTCGGAAAAAATTGTTCACGTAAACAAACGATGGTGAGTTCAAAGACCGTCAAAATTAACAGGTCAAAAAGGCGCTGGCCAAATAGTGTCCTATAGCATGTTAGCATGGATGATTAGCACTCCACACAAGTCAATAACGTCGACAAAGCTCTCCGTTGTGCATTCACGCACAGTATAAAAGGTTTAGTGGACAAAATGAGACATAAGAGTGGCATAAAAGGCGTCTTTCTGTGGCAGCGTTGGAGAAAGTTGTGCACGTAAACAAACAATGGTGAATTCAAGGACCACCAAAATTAGTAGGTCAAAAAGGTTGTGGCCAAACAGTGTCATGTAGCATGTTAGCGTGGATGATTAGCACTCCACACAAGTCAATAACGTCAACAAAGCTCATCGTTGTGCATTCACACACAGCATTAAAGGTTTGGTGGACAAAATGAGACCAAGAAGGAGTGGCTTCTGTGGCGGCGTCGGTGAAAGTTGTGCACGTAAACAAACACCGGTGAGTTCAAGGACCGCCAAAATTAGTAGGACAAAACGGCGCTGGCCAAATAGTGTCAAATAGCATGTTGGCATGGATGATTAGCACTCCACACAAGTCAATAACGCCAACAAAGCTCACCGCTCACAGCATAAAGGTTTGGTGGACAAAATGAGACAAATAAGGAATGGCTTCTGTGGCAGCGTCAGGAAAAAATTGTTCACGTAAACAAACGATGGTGAGTTCAAAGACCGTCTAAATTAACAGGTCAAAAAGGCGCTGGCCAAATAGTGTCCTATAGCATGTTAGCATGGATGATTAGCACTCCACACAAGTCAATAACGTCAACAAAGCTCTCCGTTGTGCATTCACGCACAGTATAAAAGGTTTAGTGGACAAAATGAGACATAAGAGTGGTATAAAAGGCGTCTTTCTGTGGCAGCGTCGGAGAAAGTTGTGCACGTAAACAAACAATGGTGAATTCAAGGACCACCAAAATTAGTAGGTCAAAAAGGTTGTGGCCAAACAGTGTCATGTAGCATGTTAGCATGGATGATTAGCACTCCACACAAGTCAATAACGTCAACAAAGCTCATCGTTGTGCATTCACACACAGCATAAAAGGTTTGGTGAGCAAAATGAGACAAAGAAGGAGTGGCTTCTGTGGCAGAGTCGGAGAAAGTTGTGCAAGTAAACAAACGACGGTGAGTTCAAAGACTGCCAAAATTAGTAGGTCAAAAAGGCGCTGGCCAAATAGTGTCCTATAGGATGTTAGCATGGATAATTAGCACTCCACACAAGTCAATAACGTCAACAAAGCTCTCCGTTGTGCATTCACGCACAGTATAAAAGGTTTGGTGGACAAAATGAGACACAGGAGTGGGATAAAAGACGTCTTTCTGTGGCAGCGTCGGAAAAAGTTGTGCACGGTGAGTTCAAGGACCGCCAAAATTAGTAGGTCAAAAAGGCGCTGGCCAAATAGTGTCATATAACATGTTACCATGGATGATTAGCACTGCACACAAGTCAATAAAGTAAACAAAGCTCACTGTTGTGCATTCACGCACAGCATAAAAGGTTTGGTGGACAAAATGAGACATAGGAGTGGGATAAAAGACGTCTTTCTGTGGCAACGTCGGAGAAAGTTGTGCACGGTGAGTTCAAGGACCGCCAAAATTAGTAGGTCAAAAAGGCGCTGGCCAAATAGTGTCGTATAACACGTTACCATGGATGATTAGCACTCCACACAAGTCAATAACGTAAACAAAGCTCACTGTTGTGCATTCACGCACAGCATAAAAGGTTTGGTGGACAAAATGAGGCATAAGAGTGGGATAAAAGACGTCTTTCTGTGGCAACGTCGGAGAAAGTTGTGCACGGTGAGTTCAAGGACCGCCAAAATTAGTAGGTCAAAAAGTCGCTGGCCAAATAGTGTCGTATAACACGTTACCATGGATGATTAGCACTCCACACAAGTCAATAACGTAAACAAAGCTCACTGTTGTGCATTCACGCACAGCATAAAAGGTTTGGTGGACAAAATGAGGCATAAGAGTGGGATAAAAGACGTCTTTCTGTGGCAACATCGGAGAAAGTTGTGCACGGTGAGTTCAAGGACCGCCAAAATTAGTAGGTCAAAAAGTTGCTGGCCAAATAGTGTCGTATAACATGTTACCATGGATGATTAGCACTCCACACAAGTCAATAAAGTAAACAAAGCTCACTGTTGTGCATTCACGCACAGCATAAAAGGTTTGGTGGACAAAATGAGGCATAAGAGTGGGATAAAAGACGTCTTTCTGTGGCAACGTCGGAGAAAGTTGTGCACGGTGAGTTCAAGGACCGCCAAAATTAGTAGGTCAAAAAGTCGCTGGCCAAATAGTGTCGTATAACATGTTACCATGGATGATTAGCACTGCACACAAGTCAATAAAGTAAACAAAGCTCACTGTTGTGCATCCACGCACAGCATAAAAGGTTTGGTGGACAAAATGAGACACAGGAGTGGGATAAGAGACGTCTTTCTGTGGCAGCGTCGGAGAAAGTTTTGCACGTAAACAAACAACGGTGAGTTCAAGGACCGCCAAAATTAGTAGGTCGAAAAGGTTGTGGCCAAATAGTGTCATGTAGCATGTTAGCATGGATGATTAGCACTCCACACAAGTCAATAATGTCAACAGAGCTCATCGTTGTGCATTCACACACAGCATAAAAGGTTTGGTGGACAAAATGAGACACAGGAGTGGGATAAAAGACGTCTTTCTGTGGCAGCGTCAGAGAAAGTTGTGCACGGTGAGTTCAAGGACCGCCAAAATTAGTAGGTCAAAAAGGCGCTGGCCAAATAGTGTCATATAACATGTTACCATGGATGATTAGCACTGCACACAAGTCAATAAAGTAAACAAAGCTCACTGTTGTGCATTCACGCACAGCATAAAAGGTTTGGTGGACAAAATGAGGCATAAGAGTGGGATAAAAGACGTCTTTCTGTGGCAGCGTCGGAGAAAGTTGTGCACGTAAACAAACAACGGTGAGTTCAAGGACCGCCAAAATTAGTAGGACAAAACGGCGCTGGCCAAATAGTGTCAAATAGCATGTTAGCATGGATGATTAGCACTCCACACAAGTCAATAACGTCAACAAAGCTCATCGTTGTGCATTCACACACAGCATTAAAGGTTTGGTGGACAAAATGAGACCAAGAAAGAGTGGCTTCTGTGGCGGCGTCGGTGAAAGTTGTGCACGTAAACAAACACCGGTGAGTTCAAGGACCGCCAAAATTAGTAGGACAAAACGGCGCTGGCCAAATAGTGTCAAATAGCATGTTGGCATGGATGATTAGCACTCCACACAAGTCAATAACGTCAACAAAGCTCACCGCTCACAGCATAAAAGGTTTGGTGGACAAAATGAGACAAAGAAGGATTGGCTTCTGTGGCACCGTCAGGAAAAAATTGTTCACGTAAACAAACGATGGTGAGTTCAAGGACCGCCAAAATTAGTAGGTCAAAAAGGCGCTGGCCAAATAGTGTCGTATAACATGTTACCATGGATGATTAGCACTCCATACAAGTCAATAACGTCAACAAAGCTCACTGTTGTGCATTCACGCACAGCATAAAAGGTTTGGTGGACAAAATGAGGCATAAGAGTGGGATAAAAGACGTCTTTCTGTGGCAACGTCGGAGAAAGTTGTGCACGGTGAGTTCAAGGACCGCCAAAATTAGTAGGTCAAAAAGGCGCTGGCCAAATAGTGTCGTATAACATGTTACCATGGATGATTAGCACTCCACACAAGTCAATAATGTCAACAGAGCTCATCGTTGTGCATTCACACACAGCATAAAAGGTTTGGTGGACAAAATGAGACACAGGAGTGGGATAAAAGACGTCTTTCTGTGGCAGCGTCAGAGAAAGTTGTGCACGGTGAGTTCAAGGACCGCCAAAATTAGTAGGTCAAAAAGGCGCTGGCCAAATAGTGTCATATAACATGTTACCATGGATGATTAGCACTGCACACAAGTCAATAAAGTAAACAAAGCTCACTGTTGTGCATTCACGCACAGCATAAAAGGTTTGGTGGACAAAATGAGGCATAAGAGTGGGATAAAAGACGTCTTTCTGTGGCAGCGTCGGAGAAAGTTGTGCACGTAAACAAACAACGGTGAGTTCAAGGACCGCCAAAATTAGTAGGACAAAACGGCGCTGGCCAAATAGTGTCAAATAGCATGTTAGCATGGATGATTAGCACTCCACACAAGTCAATAACGTCAACAAAGCTCATCGTTGTGCATTCACACACAGCATTAAAGGTTTGGTGGACAAAATGAGACCAAGAAAGAGTGGCTTCTGTGGCGGCGTCGGTGAAAGTTGTGCACGTAAACAAACACCGGTGAGTTCAAGGACCGCCAAAATTAGTAGGACAAAACGGCGCTGGCCAAATAGTGTCAAATAGCATGTTGGCATGGATGATTAGCACTCCACACAAGTCAATAACGTCAACAAAGCTCACCGCTCACAGCATAAAAGGTTTGGTGGACAAAATGAGACAAAGAAGGATTGGCTTCTGTGGCACCGTCAGGAAAAAATTGTTCACGTAAACAAACGATGGTGAGTTCAAGGACCGCCAAAATTAGTAGGTCAAAAAGGCGCTGGCCAAATAGTGTCGTATAACATGTTACCATGGATGATTAGCACTCCATACAAGTCAATAACGTCAACAAAGCTCACTGTTGTGCATTCACGCACAGCATAAAAGGTTTGGTGGACAAAATGAGGCATAAGAGTGGGATAAAAGACGTCTTTCTGTGGCAACGTCGGAGAAAGTTGTGCACGGTGAGTTCAAGGACCGCCAAAATTAGTAGGTCAAAAAGGCGCTGGCCAAATAGTGTCGTATAACATGTTACCATGGATGATTAGCACTCCACACAAGTCAATAAAGTAAACAAAGCTCACTGTTGTTCATTCACGCAAAGCATAAAAGGTTTGGTGGACAAAATGAGACACAGGACTGGGATAAGAGACGTCTTTCTGTGGCAGCGTCGGAGAAAGTTGTGCACGGTGAGTTCAAGGACCGCCAAAATTAGTAGTTCAAAAAGGCGCTGGCCAAATAGTGTCATATAACACGTTACCATGGATGATTAGCACTCCACACAAGTCAATAACGTAAACAAAGCTCATTGTTGTGCATTCACGCACAGCATAAAAGGTTTGGTGGACAAAATGAGGCACAGGAGTGGGATAAAAGACGTCTTTCTGTGGCAACGTCGGAGACAGTTGTGCACGGTGAGTTCAAGGACAGCCAAAATTAGTAGGACAAAAAGGCGCTGGCCAAATAGTGTCGTATAACATATTACCATGGATGATTAGCACTCCACACAAGTCAATAAAGTAAACAAAGCTCACTGTTGTGCATTCACGCACAGCATAAAAGGTTTGGTGGACAAAATGAGACATAGGAGTGGGATAAAAGACGTCTTTCTGTGGTAGCGTCGGGAAAAAGTTGTGAACGGTGAGTTCAAGGACCGCCAAAATTAGTAGGACAAAACGGCGCTGGCCAAATAGTGTCATATAACATGTTACCATGGATGATTAGCACTCCACACAAGTCAATAACGTAAATAAAGCTTACTGTTGTGCATTCACACACGGCATAAAAGGTTTGGTGGACAAAATGAGACATAGGAGTGGGATAAAAGACGTCTTTCTGTGGCAACGTCGGAGAAAGTTGTGCTCGGTGAGTTCAAGGACCGCCAAAATTAGTAGGTCAAAAAGGCGCTGGCCAAATAGTGTCGTATAACATGTTAGCATGGATGATTAGCACTCCACACAAGTCAATAAAGTAAACAAAGCTCACTGTTGTGCATTCACGCACAGCATAAAGGGTTTGGTGGACAAAATGAGGCATAAGAGTGGGATAAAAGACGTCTTTCTGTGGCAACGTCGGAGAAAGTTGTGCACGGTGAGTTCAAGGACCGACAAAATTAGTGGGTCAAAAAGGCGCTGGCCAAATAGTGTCATATAACATGTTACCATGGATGATTAGCACTGCACACAAGTCAATAACGTAAACAAAGCTCACTGTTGTGCATTCACGCACAGCATAAAAGGTTTGGTGGACAAAATGAGGCACAGGAGTGGGATAAAAGACGTCTTTCTGTGGCAGCGTCGGAGAAAGTTGTGCACGTAAACAAACAACGGTGAGTTCAAGGACCGCCAAAATTAGTAGGACAAAACGGCGCTGGCCAAATAGTGTCAAATAGCATTTTGGCATGGATGATTAGCACTTCACACAAGTCAATAACGTCAACAAAGCTCACCGCTCACAGCATAAAAGGTTTGGTGGACAAAATGAGACAAAGAAGGATTGGCTTCTGTGGCAGCGTCAGGAAAAAATTGTTCACGTAAACAAACGATGGTGAGTTCAAAGACCATCAAAATTAACAGGTCAAAAAGGCGCTGGCCAAATAGTGTCCTATACCATGTTAGCATGGATGATTAGCACTCCACAGAAGTCAATAACGTCAACAAAGCTCTCCGTTGTGCATTCACGCACAGTATAAAAGGTTTGGTGGACAAAATGAGACACAGGAGTGGCATAAAAGACGTCTTTCTGTGGCAGTGTCGGAGAAAGTTGTGGACGGTGAGTTCAAGGACCGCCAAAATTAGTAGGTCAAAAAGGCGCTGGCCAAATAGTGTCATATAACACGTTACCATGGATGATTAGCACTCCACACAAGTCAATAAAGTAAAAAAAGCTCACTGTTGTGCATTCGCGCACAGCATAAAAGGTTTGGTGGACAAAATGAGGCACAGGAGTGGGATAAAAGACGTCTTTCTGTGGCAGCATCGGAGAAAGTTTTGCACGTAAACAAACAACGGTGAGTTCAAGGACCGCCAAAATTAGTAGGTCAAAAAGTTGCTGGCCAAACAGTGTCGTATAACATGTTACCATGGATGATTAGCACTGCACACAAGTCAATAACGTCAACAAAGCTCACCGCTCACAGCATAAAAGGTTTGGTGGACAAAATGAGACAAAGAAGGATTGGCTTCTGTGGCACCGTCAGGAAAAAATTGTTCACGTAAACAAACGATGGTGAGTTCAAGGACCGCCAAAATTAGTAGGTCAAAAAGGCGCTGGCCAAATAGTGTCGTATAACATGTTACCATGGATGATTAGCACTCCATACAAGTCAATAACGTCAACAAAGCTCACTGTTGTGCATTCACGCACAGCATAAAAGGTTTGGTGGACAAAATGAGGCATAAGAGTGGGATAAAAGACGTCTTTCTGTGGCAACGTCGGAGAAAGTTGTGCACGGTGAGTTCAAGGACCGCCAAAATTAGTAGGTCAAAAAGGCGCTGGCCAAATAGTGTCGTATAACATGTTACCATGGATGATTAGCACTCCACACAAGTCAATAAAGTAAACAAAGCTCACTGTTGTTCATTCACGCAAAGCATAAAAGGTTTGGTGGACAAAATGAGACACAGGACTGGGATAAGAGACGTCTTTCTGTGGCAGCGTCGGAGAAAGTTGTGCACGGTGAGTTCAAGGACCGCCAAAATTAGTAGTTCAAAAAGGCGCTGGCCAAATAGTGTCATATAACATGTTACCATGGATGATTAGCACTGCACACAAGTCAATAACGTAAACAAAGCTCATTGTTGTGCATTCACGCACAGCATAAAAGGTTTGGTGGACAAAATGAGGCACAGGAGTGGGATAAAAGACGTCTTTCTGTGGCAACGTCGGAGACAGTTGTGCACGGTGAGTTCAAGGACAGCCAAAATTAGTAGGACAAAAAGGCGCTGGCCAAGTAGTGTCGTATAACATGTTACCATGGATGATTAGCACTCCACACAAGTCAATAAAGTAAACAAAGCTCACTGTTGTGCATTCACGCACAGCATAAAAGGTTTGGTGGACAAAATGAGACATAGGAGTGGGATAAAAGACGTCTTTCTGTGGTAGCGTCGGGAAAAAGTTGTGAACGGTGAGTTCAAGGACCGCCAAAATTAGTAGGACAAAACGGCGCTGGCCAAATAGTGTCATATAACATGTTACCATGGATGATTAGCACTCCACACAAGTCAATAACGTAAACAAAGCTCACTGTTGTGCATTCACACACGGCATAAAAGGTTTGGTGGACAAAATGAGACATAGGAGTGGGATAAAAGACGTCTTTCTGTGGCAACGTCGGAGAAAGTTGTGCACGGTGAGTTCAAGGACCGCCAAAATTAGTAGGTCAAAAAGGCGCTGGCCAAATAGTGTCGTATAACATGTTAGCATGGATGATTAGCACTCCACACAAGTCAATAAAGTAAACAAAGCTCACTGTTGTGCATTCACGCACAGCATAAAAGGTTTGGTGGACAAAATGAGACATAGGAGTGGGATAAAAGACGTCTTTCTGTGGTAGCGTCGGGAAAAAGTTGTGAACGGTGAGTTCAAGGACCGCCAAAATTAGTAGGACAAAACGGCGCTGGCCAAATAGTGTCATATAACATGTTACCATGGATGATTAGCACTCCACACAAGTCAATAACGTAAACAAAGCTCACTGTTGTGAATTCACACACGGCATAAAAGGTTTGGTGGACAAAATGAGACATAGGAGTGGGATAAAAGACGTCTTTCTGTGGCAACGTCGGAGAAAGTTGTGCACGGTGAGTTCAAGGACCGCCAAAATTAGTAGGTCAAAAAGGCGCTGGCCAAATAGTGTCGTATAACATGTTAGCATGGATGATTAGCACTCCACACAAGTCAATAAAGTAAACAAAGCTCACTGTTGTGCATTCACGCACAGCATAAAAGGTTTGGTGGACAAAATGAGGCATAAGAGTGGGATAAAAGACGTCTTTCTGTGGTAACGTCGGAGAAAGTTGTGCACGGTGAGTTCAAGGACCGCCAAAATTAGTAGGACAAAACGGCGCTGGCCAAATAGTGAAGCATAAACACAAACATATTAAAGACTGGTCTTAATAATAATTAGGAAGGTTTGTGTTTTGTTTGCCTTCCTACAGAAACGTTACTAAAAGAAAAATGCTTCTAATTTTGAAAAAGCTGCAAGGAGACACTGGGGCGAATGTGGCTGGAGAGCCGCGGGTTGCAGACCTCAGGTCCAATGCAACAATATCCAGTAAAGAGTTTGTTTGGTTTTCTAGAAGCGAGTCTCCCCCTCCTTTCCAGTATCTGCTCATGACTAATTGACGATGTCCTGAAGAGAGCCTCACTGTCACCATGTGGGCTGATGGAAGTTACTGGAAAGAAGGCCATGGGATGAGTTGCTCTCGCTCGGTCCTGGTCCGCCTGCCCTCTGACACAAGTCAACTGTTTGTGCAGCAGGAGAGTGCAAGAATGGAGGTGACAACAAAAAAAAAAACACACAAAAAAACAGGATGGGTGGCCCTGCAGGTGCCCACATGTTGGTCAATGTGTGGGCAGGAAATTGCAAACTGCCACAAACACACACACACACACACACACACACACACTAACACTCACTGACCACACACACACACACACACTACTTGTAACGACACCCCAGTCAGCTAATGAAGCAATACTTCCTCTCTGTCTGTGTGTGTGTGTGTGTGTGTGTGTGTGTGTGTGTGTGTGTGTGTGTGTGTGTGTGTGTGTGTGTGTGTGTGTGTGTGTGTGTGTGTGTGTGTGTGTGTGTGTGTGTGTGTCTCCATGCTACTTTTTACCCACAAGAATCTGTCATTACCAATCACCTGATTACTTACACTTGACCTTTGACACCGTTAACTCTTCTTTTGATTATATATATATATATATATATATATATATATATATATATATATGTATATATATATATTTATATATATGTTTATATACTGTACATACATACATACATATATATATATATATATATATATATATATATATATATATATATATATATATATATATATGTTTATATACTTTACATACATACATACATATATATATATATATATATATTTTTTTTTTTTTTTATATACTGTACATACATACATATATATATATATATATATATATATATGTCTTGATTAGAAAAATCACAAGACTATTTCATCTCTACAGAACTGTTTCATGAGGGGTTCCCTCAATCATCAGGAGAAATTAATGGAAGCATTCACATACCATGGTTTATAGAGGGCACAAAACGGGTAGGCATCATGGTGCAATAAGTACATACAGCTAGCTTAAATAGCATGTTAGCATTTGTTAGCTTGCCGTCATGCGCTGACCAAATATGTCTGATTAGCCCCGCGACAAGTCAATAACATCAACAAAGCGCCACTTTTGTGCATTCACGCACAGTATAAAACATTTGGTGGACAAAACGGGACAAAGTGTGGAATAGTTCACATGTAAACAAACTGTTGCGTCACAGTCCACACTATGGTGAGTTCAGGAACCGCCGAAATGAGTCGGACAATAGGACGTTACCCAAATAGTGTCATCAGTGCAGCACACACACAAACATATCACACAGTGGTAGTTCCAACAATTGGGAAGGTTTGTGTCCTCAAACTAAAACCCCAAAAGTTATTTTTCCCCCATCTTTTTCCATTTTCACTCGTAGCATTTTTTCTAGCAACTGTTTCGAAAATTTTAATTTTTTTTAGGTATTTATGATGTTATTTTACATATGTTTTTCATAAGTAATCACATGAGTTAAGTTGTTCAATTTGAATATATGACAGAGTTACACTACCAGTCATTTCTATCATCACATTGATTATATTATTGGGTATCAAATAGCACATGATAAGATTTCCCTTTTGGGGGTCACGGGGGGTGCTGGTGCCTATCTCATCTACAACCGGGCGGAAGGCGGCGTACACCTTGGACAAGTCGCCACCTCATCGCAGGGCCAACACAGATAGACGGACAACATTCACACTCACATTGACAACTAGGGCCAATTTAGTGTTGCCAATCAACCTATCCCCAGGTGCATGTCTTTGGAGGTGGGAGGGGCCTATCCCCAGGTGCATGTCTTTGGAGGTGGGAGGGGCCTATCCCCAGGTGCATGTCTTGGGAGGTGGGAGTGGCCTATCCCCAGGTGCATGTCTTTGGAGGTGGGAGGGGTCTATCCCCAGGTGCATGTCTTTGGAGGTGGGAGGGGTCTATCCCCAGGTGCATGTCTTTGGAGGTGGGAGGGGTCTATCCCCAGGTGCATGTCTTTGGAGGTGGGAGGGGTCTATCCCCAGGTGCATGTCTTTGGAGGTGGGAGGAAGCCGGAGTACCCGGAGGGAACCCACGCAGTCACGGGGAGAACATGCAAACTCCACACAGAAAGATCCCAAGCCCGGGACTGAACCCAGGACTGCAGGAACTTCGTATTGTGAGGCAGACGCACTAACCCCTCCGCCACCGTGAAGCTAATTATTATTTGCAAAAAATAAATCAAGTTGATGAGTTTGAAGATCAAATATCTTGTCTTTGTAGTGCATTCAACTGAATATGGATTGAAAAGGATTTGCAAATCATTGTATTCTGTTTATATTTACATCTAACACAATTTCCCAACTCATATGGAAACAGGGTTTGTATGTATATATATTAGGGCTGGGCAACGATTAAAAATTTTGATCGAAGTTAATCGCACTATTTCTCTGATAAATCACGATTAACTGCATTGTATACACAAAGCCCAATGATGAATTCAAAAGTAGTGTGTAATGCACCTTTATTGGAATATTCTCCCACATGAACAAAAGCGCCAAAACATTTGTTGTGCAAACACAATTTAAATCAGTCCTTGTTAAACATCCATCCATCCATCCATTCTCTACCGCTTATTCCCTTTCGGGGTCGCGGGGGGCGCTGGCGCCTATCTCAGCTACAATCGGGCAGTAGCAGTTAAATAGCATATTTGATGAAAATCAACTCAAAAAATGTAAACACAAACATTTAAGCTTATTGCCACTGCCAGGGTATTTAAGTTATCCTGTTTGTTATGGAAAATAAATATCATCTACATACAAATCTCTGAGCCACATTCATAACATCTGAACAGGCAATTTCTGAGGTAACAGCAGAAACATTTTTTTTTATCAGGGTCTTATGTTTAAAAAACCTATATTATAGGTTTTTTTAGGGAATTTTTGATCAAATTATCCGTAGTAGCAATATTAATAATGTTGTGTTTATTCTGCGTAGTGCACTTAAAATAATTATGACCATATCTAGGAATTGATATGATGGGAATTTTCCGATTGTTTGCTTGGTGCTTTGATAAACTGAACGCATATACATGGTACTATATTGTGATGTTATGAGCCAGGGAATAAAAGAACTACCCTACCCAGCATGCAACAGGAGTCACGAGCATGCGCGATAGCCCGGTATAGGTTGTGTCGCCATGACGGCATCTTGTATGTTGTGATATGCACGCTCTGAACGCAAACGTTAAGAACTCAGCCAACACTCCTGGTCTGCATTATTCATAAATAGACAGACAACACATATACTCCGCTGCTTCACAGGCCGCTGGATGTAGCCGGCAAAGTATTCCCATGCTAGCTAGCCGGTCTAGCAAGCACGCGTCATTCAGTCCAAAACGGCCCGATCTATCCACATTCAGAATTGTCTGGCGGTCGTAAGTGATCCCGGAGTGACCAAGCTGTAAGCCAGCCATGAAATTTGCAGAATTGTCCGGTATTTTTGCCAAATGTTCCATCTTTACCAAGAGCCCCTCGATGCCGAAGTACAGATGCCATCTTGTTAAGAAAAGGCGTTAACAAAATAAAAGCATGTAAACAACATACGCAAATGTGCGATAAAATAATTGTCGGCGTTAATAGATTGATGAGTTAACTCATAATTAACGCATTAATTTGCCCACCCCTAATATAAATATATATATATATATATATGTATACATATATATATACATATACATACAGTACAGGCCAAACGTTTGGACATACCTTCTCATTAAATGCATTTCTTTCTTTTCAAGTGAAAACCATTTCAGGTGACTACCTCTTGAAGCTCATGGAGAGAATGCCAAGAGTGTGCAAAGCAGTATTCATATCAAAGGGATGCTATTTTGCAGAAAACTAGACAATAAATCATGTTTTCAGTTATTTCACCTTATTTTTTTGTTAAGTACATAACTCCACATGTGTTCTTTCCTAGTTTTGTTGTGACAATCTACAATGTAAATAGTCCTGAAAATAAAGCAAAGACATTGAATGAGAAGGTGTGTCCATACTTTTCGCCTGTACTGTATATATGTATATATATATATAAATATATTCCTATTTATACAGAAGCATGTGAACGTTACTAATCCGACTTCCTCTTAAAAAGCTGTGTCATGATTGACAACCTGTCACCAGTCATTTGCCTCCCTAAAGAAGTTTACTGGAAGAATGCATCACTATGGGTGGGGGTGGACCCTCTTGCTTACCGGCCTCAAGCCATCTTTCCCACATAATACTGTGACACAGGATCATATTCATTCATGTATTGAACGATGCGAGAAGTATACCAATGTTTTGGTATTTTACGACTTAAATAGTAGACTTAAGAGACACTCTTGACAACAACAGTGTAAACTATTCCCCCTGGCATTGTTTTCATCATATCAAAGGTTGCACAATAAAGAACAAAAGCATAATTTTGGTCCAAAATCCAAATCCAGTTCTCTTACAAAGTACTATTAACAAACAATCCGCCTTCAAAGTGCTGCAAAAAAACTGAAAAATGTTTCAATCTAGTGTTGTCCTGACACCAATAGTTTGGTACCAGTACCGGTACCAAAATGTATTTTAATACGTTTTAGTACATTTCAAAACTTTTGTACTTAAAGGGGACCACAAAAAATACCATTATTGGCTTTATTTGAACAAAAAATCTTAGTGTACATTAAAAATATGTTTATTATTGTAATTTAATCCTTAACTAAAATGTTGAACATACTAGAAAACTTGTCTTTTAGTAGTAAGTAAACAAACAAAGACTCCTAATTAGTCTGCAGTAACATATTGTGTCATTTATACTCTTATTATTTTGTACACAATATAAAGGACAAACTGTAAAAATGTATTAATCTACTTGATCATTTAATGTTAATATCTGCTTATTTTCCGTTTCAACATGTTCTATCTACACTTCTGTTCAAATATAATAATCACTTATTCTTCTCTTCTTTGATACTTGACATTAGTTTTGGATGATACCACACATTTAGGTATCGATCCAATACCAAGTAGTTACAAGATCATACAATAAAATCCATCCATCCATTTTTCTACCGCTTATTCCCTATCTCAGCTACAATCGGGCGTAAGGCGGGGTACACCCTGGACAAGTCGCCACCTCATCGCAGGGCATACAATAAAATATAATACCTAATAAACCAATACCGATGGAGAAATACTGATGTAAAGGGTAGGTGTCGCGCTATTTTCTGTTTTAACATGTTCTATCTTCACTTCTGTTAAAAAATAAAAAATCACTTATTCTTCTCTTCTTTGATACTTTACATTAGTTTTGGATGATACCACACATTTAGGTATCGATCCGATACCAAGTAGTTCCAGGATCATACAATAAAATCCATCCATCAATTTCCTACCGCTTATTCCCTTTTGGGGTGACAGGGGGCGCTGGTGCCTATCTCAGCTACAATCGGTCGTAAGGCGGGGTACACCCTGGACAAGTCGCCACCTCATCGCAGGGCATAGAATAAAATATAATACCTAATAAACCAATACTGATGGAGAAATACTGATGTAAAGGGTAGGTGTCGCGCTAGTTTCTGTTTTAACATGTTCTATCTACACTTCTGTTAAAATATAATAATCCCTAATCTATCTATTCTTCACTTCTTTGATACTTTACGTTAGTTTTGGATGATACCACACATTTAGGTATCGATCCGATACCAAGTAGTTACAGGATCATACAATAAAATCCATCCATCCATTTCCTACCGCTTATTCCCTTTTGGGGTCGCGCGGGGCGCTGGTGCCTATCTCAGCTACAATCGGGCGTAAGGCGGGGTACACCCTGGACAAGTCGCCACCTCATCGCAGGGCATACAATAAAATATAATACCTAATAAACCAATACTGATGGAGAAATACTGATGTAAAGGGTAGGTGTCGCGCTATTTTCTGTTTTAACATGTTCTATCTTCACTTCTGTTCAAAAATAAAAAATCACTTATTCTTCACTTCTTTGATACTTTCTGTTAGTTTTGGATGATACCACACATTTAGGTATCGATCCGATACCAAGTAGTTACAAGATCATACAATAAAATCCATCCATCCATTTCCTACCGCTTATTCCCTTTTGGGGTCGCGCGGGGCGCTGGTGCCTATCTCAGCTACAATCGGGCGTAAGGTAGGGTACACCCTGGACAAGTCGCCACCTCATCGCAGGGCATACAATAAAATATAATACCTAATAAACCAATACTGATGGAGAAATACTGATATAAAGGGTAGGTGTCGCGCTATTTTCTGTTTTAACATGTTCTATCGACACTTCTGTTAAAATATAATAATCACTTTTTCTTCACTTCTTTGATACTTTACGTTAGTTTTGGATGATACCACACATTTAGGCATTGATCCGATACCAAGTAGTTACGGGATCATACAATAAAATCCATCCATCCATTTTCTACCGCTTATTCCCTTTTGGGGTCGCGCGGGGCGCTGGTGCCTATCTCAGCTACAATCGGGCGTAAGGCGGGGTACACCCTGGACAAGTCGCCACCTCATCACAGGGCATACAATAACATATAATACCTAATAAACCAATACTGATGGAGAAATACTGATGTAAAGGGTAGGTGTCGCGCTATTTTCTGTTTTAACATGTTCTATCTACACTTCTGTTAAAATATAAAAATCACTTATTCTTCACTTCTTTGATACTTTCTGTTAGATTTGGATGATACCACACATTTAGGCATTGATTAGTTAAAGGATCATACAATAAAATCCATCCATCCATTTCCTACCGCTTATTCCCTTTTGGGGTCACAGGGGGCGCTGGTGCCTATCTCAGCTACAATCGGGCGTAAGGCGGTGTACACCCTGGACAAGTCGCCACCTCATCGCAGGGCATACAATAAAATATAATACCTAATAAACCAATACTGATGGAGAAATACTGATGTAAAGGGTAGGTGTCGCGCTATTTTCTGTTTTAACATGTTCTATCTACACTTCTGTTAAAATATAAAAATCAATTATTCTTCACTTCTTTGATACTTTATGTTAATTTTGGATGATACCACACATTTAGGTATCGATCCGATACCAAGTAGTCACAGGATCATAAATTGGTCTTATTCAAAGTCCTCATGTGTCCAGGGACGTATTTACCGACTTTATAAACATAATAGGAATATTTAAAAAATGAAAAAAAGATTTTGTGATGCTAAAAAATAACGATGTCATCATAGTTTCGACGAGATATGTTACTGTACTTTGTATCATTACAGTGGATGTTAGGTGTGGATCCACTGTTTGTTTACATTGTGACTACTGTATCCTCCTAAGGTGTGTAGTGAAGCATGTTTAGCTATTTCTCGTCCTGCAGTGATAATGCTACTTACTTTATTTGTCACCATGGAGACATTTAAACATAAGCATCCACTTTGCCTTTGTTAATACGTCGTATTGATAAAGGCCCTCAGAGTTGAGATAAACGCAAAGAACTCAGTTTGAAACCCAAAAAGCAAACATTTCAAAGAAAGCATAAACAAATTCAGAGCTGTAGAATCCAAGTTCATGTCCTACCAGTTGCACGGGACCAGGAACTGAGGAGTCTCTTTGGGTTTTTTCTTTGTCCAGTTGCTTGCTTTGTTTAGGCTTTTGTTTCTCTCACTAACAGGCTTTTTCCTTCTTTCTTCTCCAAAGCCCAAATGCTGCTCTGTCTGCAAAATGGCTGGCAGGTTTGCTGAATTGTGATGTGGTTGTGTTGCTCTGCCCCCTGCAGGTCTGGAGGGTGACAGGTGGATATTTTGAATGATACTGCTTCTGTGTTCTGTTAGTGCCTTGGGCACTAATACACCTCCACACCGTCACAGATGCTGACTTTTCAACGTTGCGGTTCCTTTCCTGTTTGGTTCCGGAGGACAGCCCACAGTTTCCATCCGGCTCAGCTCCATCTTCACCACAACGGATCCATACAGCATCCGCATTACTGAAGACGTCTGTCTATCTCACCGTCCACCCTTCCCTCACTCGTGAACAAGACTCTTAGGTACTTGAACTCCTCCACTTGGGCCAGGGTCTCCCCCCCAACCCGGGGACCCCGGTCGAGAACCATCGACTCGAACTAGTGGTACTTTTACATATTTAGGTCAAGTCAATTTTTATCTTTAATTACGATCATGATTTGTGGTTAGGGCAGCACGGTGGGAGAGGGGTTACTGCGTCTGCCTCACAATACAAAGGTCCCGAGTAGTCCTGAGTTCAATACCAGGCTGGGTATCTTTCTGTGTGGAGTTTGGATGTTCTCCCCGTGACTGCGTGGGTTCCCTCCGGGTACTCCGGCTTCCTCCCACCTCCAAACACATGCACCTGTGGATAGGCCCCTCCCACCTCCAAAGACATGCACCTGTGGATAACCCCCTTCCATCTCCAAAGACATGCACCTGGGGATAGGCCCCTCCCACCTCCAAAGACATGCACCTGGGGATAAGTTGATTGGCAACACTAAATGGTCCCTAGTGTGTGAATGTTATCTATCTGTGTTGGCTCTGCGAGGAGGTGGCGACTTGTCCAGGGTGTATCTGCCTCCCGCCCGATTGTAGCTGGGATAGGCTCCAGTGACCCCCAAAGGGAATAAGCGGTAGCAAATGGATGGATTTGTCTTAATGTTAGGCCAGCGGAAAAGGTCTTGCTGGTCCTGACCGTCCACCACAGGTTCCGAGTAGCATTCGCATCCGAGCTCAGGTGAACCGAAGTTCACTTCCAAGCCGAGCCTGGGGCTATTGACTCCTCAGATGTGTGCTAGTTTCTAGTTCGCTAATTAGTCCAAGACAATTCTGCACTATATGTTCCCTCGGCCTCAACGCTCAGCTGTGTTCTTTTAGAACGTCAAAAGGCCATCCGGCAGGAAGCCAAAGGAATCCGAGCAGCGTCAAGGGAGTAACTCTGGGCAATCAAACCAGCGGACTGCAGAAGGAGAGCGTTCCACATGTGGGTGAGGAACATGTGCTTTCTCATGCTGTCTTTTGTTTTCCAGCTGCAGGGGCCACACCTTGAAAGGAGGACGGGGCGCGAGGGACTCGACTGGACGCGGAACGAGAAGGGAGCGGTGGATGGGAAGCCACTGAACTGATTTGAACCGGGGCACAATGTGCTCCCAGGCAGATGTTTTCCATTGAAGGAGAGTCTAGTCCAGGACACACAACACGGACAGCTCACAATGGCCGCTTTTATAGTCTCCCTTATTTTGTTTTGTTTCTAACGAGCCGGACCACTGACTCCTTTCTTTTTTACAATGACCTGAAAAAACCTGCTGAAAATGCCATTGCTACCTCAGTAGGTGCATTTAAGTCCCATCGTAAAACTCATTTGTATACTCGAGCCTTTAAATGGACCCCCGCTCCACCTTTTAGACCAGTTGATCTTCTGTCTCTCGTTTCTGCTCTGCCCCCCTTTATTGCGTGGAAAGGTTATTCCGTGACCACAGATTATGGCCTAGCTTTTCAAAGTCGGACCCCATGGTGGACCACTCATCTGTACATCAGTTGGGGACGTCTCTGTGTTGTTGACCTGCCTCCACTCAAGATGATCTACTGCTGGCCCCACTTTGGACTGGACTCTCACACTATTATGTTAGATCCACTATGGACTGGGCTCTCACACTATTATGTTAGATCCACTATGGACTGGACTCTCACACTATTATGTTAGATCCTCTATGGACTGGACTCTCATACTATTATGTTAGATCCTCTATGGACTGGACTCTCACACTATTATGTTAGATCCACTATGGACTGGACTCTCACACTATTATGTTAGATCCACTATGGACTGGAATCTCACTATTATGTTGGATACACTATGGACTGAACTCTCACACTATTATGTTAGATCCACTATGGACTGGACTCTCACAATAGTATGTTAGATCCACTATGGACTGGGCTCTCACACTATGATGTTAGATCCACTATGGACTGGACTCTCACTATTATGTTAGATCCACTATGGACTGGACTCTCTCACTATTATGTTAGATCCACTATGGACTGGACTCTCACTATTATGTTAGATCCACTATGGACTGGACTCTCTCACTATTATGTTAGATCCACTATGGACTGGACTCTCACTATTATGTTAGATCCACTATGGACTGGACTCTCACTATTATGTTAGATCCACTATTGACTGGACTCTCACACTATTATGTTTGATCCACTATGGACTGGACTCTAACACTATTATGTTAGATCCACTATGGACTGGACTCTCACTATTATGTTAGATCCACTATGGACTGGACTCTCACACTATTATGTTAGATCCACTATGGACTGGACTCTCACACTATTATTTTAGATCCACTATGGACTGGACTCTCACTATTATGTTAGATCCACTATGGACTAGACTCTCACTATTATGTTAGATCCACTATGGACTGGACTCTCACACTATTATGTTAGATCCACTATGGACTGGAATCTCACTATTATGTTGGATACACTATGGACTGAACTCTCACACTATTATGTTAGATCCACTATGGACTGGACTCTCACAATAGTATGTTAGATCCACTATGGACTGGGCTCTCACACTATGATGTTAGATCCACTATGGACTGGACTCTCACTATTATGTTAGATCCACTATGGACTGGACTCTCTCACTATTATGTTAGATCCACTATGGACTGGACTCTCACTATTATGTTAGATCCACTATGGACTGGACTCTCTCACTATTATGTTAGATCCACTATGGACTGGACTCTCACTATTATGTTAGATCCACTATGGACTGGACTCTCACTATTATGTTAGATCCACTATTGACTGGACTCTCACACTATTATGTTTGATCCACTATGGACTGGACTCTAACACTATTATGTTAGATCCACTATGGACTGAACTCTCACTATTATGTTAGATCCACTATGGACTGGACTCTCACACTATTATGTTAGATCCACTATGGACTGGACTCTCACACTATTATTTTAGATCCACTATGGACTGGACTCTCACTATTATGTTAGATCCACTATGGACTAGACTCTCACTATTATGTTAGATCCACTATGGACTGGACTCTCACGCTATTATGTTAGATCCTCTATGGACTGGACTCTCATACTATTATGTTAGATCCTCTATGGACTGGACTCTCACACTATTATGTTAGATCCACTATGGACTGGACTCTCACACTATTATGTTAGATCCACTATGGACTGGACTCTCACTATTATGTTAGATCCACTATGGACTGGACTCTCACACTATTATGTTAGATCCTCTATGGACTGGACTCTCACTATTATGTTAGATCCACTTCGGACTGGACTCTCACAATAGTATGTTGGATCCACTATGGACTGGACTCTCACTATTATGTTAGATCCACTATGGACTGGACTCTCACACTATTATGTTAGATCCACTATGGACTGGACTCTCACACTATTATGTTAGATCCACTATGGACTGGACTCTCACACTATTATGTTAGATCCTCTATGGACTGGACTCTCATACTATTATGTTAGATCCTCTATGGACTGGACTCTCACACTATTATGTTAGATCCACTATGGACTGGACTCTCACACTATTATGTTAGATCCACTATGGACTGGAATCTCACTATTATGTTAGATCCACTATGGACTGGACTCTCACACTATTATTTTAGATCCACTATGGACTGGACTCTCACTATTATGTTAGATCCACTATGGACTGGACTCTCACACTATTATGTTAGATCCTCTATGGACTGGACTCTCATACTATTATGTTAGATCCTCTATGGACTGGACTCTCACACTATTATGTTAGATCCACTATGGACTGGACTCTCACACTATTATGTTAGATCCACTATGGACTGGACTCTCACTATTATGTTAGATCCACTATGGACTGGACTCTCACACTATTATGTTAGATCCACTATGGACTGGACTCTCACTATTATGTTAGATCCACTATGGACTGGACTCTCACACTATTATGTTAGATCCACTATGGACTGGACTCTCACTATTATGTTAGATCCACTATGGACTGGACTCTCACACTATTATGTTAGATCCACTATGGACTGGACTCTCACACTATTATTTTGGATCCACTATGGACTGGACTCTCACTATTATGTTAGATCCACTATGGACTGGACTCTCACACTATTATGTTAGATCCACTATGGACTGGACTCTCACACTATTATTTTAGATCCACTATGGACTAGACTCTCACTATTATGTTAGATCCACTATGGACTGGACTCTCACACTATTATGTTAGATCCTCTATGGACTGGACTCCCATACTATTATGTTAGATCCTCTATGGACTGGACTCTCACACTATTATGTTAGATCCACTATGGACTGGACTCTCACACTATTATGTTAGATCCACTATGGACTGGACTCTCACTATTATGTTAGATCCACTATGGACTGGACTCTCACACTATTATGTTAGATCCTCTATGGACTGGACTCTCACTATTATGTTAGATCCACTTCGGACTGGACTCTCACAATAGTATGTTAGATCCACTATGGACTGGACTCTCACACTATGATGTTAGATCCACTATGGACTGGACTCTCACTATTATGTTAGATCCACTATGGACTGGACTCTCTCACTATTATGTTAGATCCACTATGGACTGGACTCTCACTATTATGTTAGATCCACTATGGACTGGACTCTCACTATTATGTTAGATCCACTATGGACTGGACTCTCACACTATTATGTTAGATCCACTATCGACTGGACTCTCACACTATTATGTTTGATCCACTATGGACTGGACTCTCACACTATTATGTTAGATCCACTATGGACTGGACTCTCACTATTATGTTAGATCCACTATGGACTGGACTCTCACACTATTATGTTAGATCCACTATGGACTGGACTCTCACACTATTATGTTAGATCCTCTATGGACTGGACTCTCATACTATTATGTTAGATCCTCTATGGACTGGACTCTCACACTATTATGTTAGATCCACTATGGACTGGACTCTCACTATTATGTTAGATCCACTTCGGACTGGACTCTCACAATAGTATGTTAGATCCACTATGGACTGGACTCTCACACTATTATGTTAGATCCACTATGGACTGGACTCTCACTATTATGTTAGATCCACTTCGGACTGGACTCTCACAATAGTATGTTAGATCCACTATGGACTGGACTCTCACACTATTATGTTAGATCCACTATGGACTGGACTCTCACACTATTATGTTAGGTCCACTATGGACTGGACTTTCACTATTATGTTAGATCCACTATGGACTGGACTCTCACTATTATGTTAGATCCACTATGGACTGGACTCTCACACTATTATGTTAGGTCCACTATGGACTGGACTTTCACTATTATGTTAGATCCACTATGGACTGGACTCTCACTATTATGTTAGATCCATTATGGACTGGACTCTCACACTATTATGTTAGATCCACAATGGACTGGACTCTCACACTATTATGTTAGATCCACTATGGACTGGACTCTCACTATTATGTTAGATCCACTATGGACTGGACTCTCACACTATTATGTTAGGTCCACTATGGACTGGACTCTCACACTATTATGTTAGATCCACTATGGACTGGACTCTCACTATTATGTTAGATCCACTATGGACTGGACTCTCACACTATTATGTTAGGTCCACTATGGACTGGACTTTCACTATTATGTTAGATCCACTATGGACTGGACTCTCACTATTATGTTAGATCCATTATGGACTGGACTCTCACACTATTATGTTAGATCCACAATGGACTGGACTCTCACACTATTATGTTGGATCCACTATGGACTGGACTCTCACTATTATGTTAGATCCACTATGGACTGGACTCTCACTATTATGTTAGATCCACTATGGACTGGACTCTCACTATTATGTTAGATCCACTATGGACTAGACTCTCACACTATTATGTTAGATCCACTATGGACTGGACTCTCACACTATTATGTTAGATCCACTATGGACTGGACTCTCACATTATTATGTTAGATCAACTATGGACTGGACTCTCACTATTATGTTAGATCCACTATGGACTGGACTCTCACACTATTATGTTAGATCCACTATGGACTGGACTCTCACACCATTATGTTAGATCCACTATGGACTGGACTCACACTATTATGTTAGATCCACTATGGACTGGACTCTCACTATTATGTTAGATCCACTATGGACTGGACTCTCTCACTATTATGTTAGATCCACTATGGACTGGACTCTCACTATTATGTTAGATCCACTATGGACTGGACTCTCACACTATTATGTTAGATCCACAATGGACTGGACTCTCACTATTATGTTAGATCCATTATGGACTGGACTCTCACACTATTATGTTAGATCCACAATGGACTGGACTCTCACACTATTATGTTAGATCCACTATGGACTGGACTCTCACTATTATGTTAGATCCACTATGGACTGGACTCTCACACTATTATGTTGGGTCCACTATGGACTGGACTCTCACACTATTATGTTAGATCCACTATGGACTGGACTCTCACTATTATGTTAGATCCACTATGGACTGGACTCTCACACTATTATGTTAGGTCCACTATGGACTGGACTTTCACTATTATGTTAGATCCACTATGGACTGGACTCTCACTATTATGTTAGATCCATTATGGACTGGACTCTCACACTATTATGTTAGATCCACAATGGACTGGACTCTCACACTATTATGTTGGATCCACTATGGACTGGACTCTCACTATTATGTTAGATCCACTATGGACTGGACTCTCACTATTATGTTAGATCCACTATGGACTGGACTCTCACTATTATGTTAGATCCACTATGGACTGGACTCTCACACTATTATGTTAGATCCACTATGGACTGGACTCTCACTATTATGTTAGATCCACTATGGACTGGACTCTCACACTATTATGTTAGATCCACTATGGACTGGACTCTCACACTATTATGTTGGATCCACTATGGACTGGACTCTCACTATTATGTTAGATCCACTATGGACTGGACTCTCACTATTATGTTAGATCCACTATGGACTGGACTCTCACTATTATGTTAGATCCACTATGGACTGGACTCTCACACTATTATGTTAGATCCACTATGGACTGGACTCTCACACTATTATGTTAGATCCACTATGGACTGGACTCTCACATTATTATGTTAGATCAACTATGGACTGGACTCTCACCATTATGTTAGATCCACTATGGACTGGACTCTCACACTATTATGTTAGATCCACTATGGACTGGACTCTCACACTATTATGTTAGATCCACTATGGACTGGACTCACACTATTATGTTAGATCCACTATGGACTGGACTCTCACTATTATGTTAGATCCACTATGGACTGGACTGTGACATACACTCACCAAAAAGTGTATGTCCAGTATCCAAAATGTGATATAAATACTATTATCATAAGTGCTTGTATTGTATTTATCAAGAATATTCACACTTTTGGATGAATCACAATTAATCACAGTTGCTAACTTTTTGTCGATGTGCGAGCACAGGGGTCGGCAACCCAAAAACGTTGAAAGAGCCATATTGGACCAAAAAGACAAAAAAAACAAATCCGTCTGGGGCTGCAAAAAATGAAAAGTCTTATATAAGTGTTATGATGAAGGCAACACATATTTCTAACCCACACTTGTTATTTCATTTGTTGACCAGAGGGGGAGCAGTTCATATTTCTTACCCACACTTGTTATTTCATATGTTGACCAGAGGGTGAGCACTTTTAAAAGCGACACACAGTCAATTCTAAAAAATCCCTCCTTTTTGGGACCCCCCTCATTTAGATACATTACAACGTTAATAATATATACATACTATGCAAATATAAAAAAGATTGTTTTGAAAAATTTGTTGGAAATGTCACAAAAAAAACTGAACATTTGTGCGATATTATGATAAAAATTGGAGTTTTACTCAACAACAGTCGCAATTTTACAAGAAAAGCTTAAAATGTTGGTCATTTTATGAAAAGAGTCGTGATTTTGTTGACAAAAAGTCACAATTTTATAAGAAGACTTTAAAATGTTGGCAATATCATAATAGTAATGGGCTTTTTACTTAGCAAAATTATATAACAAAAGTCATAATTTTACTCAAACATGTCAACATTTTACAAGAACAGCAAAATAATTGGCAATATTGTGATAAAAGTCAGAGTTTCATATGAAAACTGTCACCATTTTGCATTAAAAGGAATCATTTTATAAGAAAATATTGCAATATTACAGAAACAGAAAGAATATGAAAATGTTTTCCCAATTTTATTTAAAAAAAAAGTGATTTAACACATTGTGAGAAGAAGACTGCTTTCAGTTATTTTTATTTTATTTATTTTTGTTGTTGGTAATTTTCATTAATATGTATTTATTTTATTAATTCTGGCCGAAGGGGGCACCTTTTAATTTCTTGCACACACTTGTTATTTTATATGTTGACCAGAGGGGGAACACTTCAAATTTCTTACACACACTTGTTATTTCATATGTTGAACAGTGGGGGAGCACTTCAGATTTCTTGCACACACTTGTTATTTCATTTGTTGACCAGAGGGGGAGCACTTCAAATTTCTTACACACACTTGTTTTTTCATATGTTGACCAGAGGGGGAACACTTCAAATTTCTTGCACACACTTGTTATTTCATTTGTTGACCAGAGGGGTAGCACTTCAAATTTCTTACCCACACTTGTTATTTCATAAGTTGACCAGAGGGGAAGCACTTCAAATTTCTTACCCACACTTGTTATTTCATATGTTGACCAGAGGGGGAACACATCAAATTTCTTACCTACACTTGTTATTCCATATGTTGACCAGAGGGGGGGCACATCAAATGTTTTACACACACTTGTTATTTCATATGTTGATCAGAGGGGGAGTAGTTCATATTTCTTACCCACACTTGTTATTTCATATATTGACCAGAAGGGGAGCACTTCAAATTTCTTACCCACACTTGTTATTTCATATATTGACCAGAAGGGGAACACTTCATATTTCTTACCCATACTTGTTATTTCATATGTTGGCCAGAGGGGGAGCACTTTACATTTCTTACACACACTTGTTATTTCATATGTTGACCAGAGGGGGAACACTTCAAATTTCTTACCTACACTTGTTATTCCATATGTTGACCAGAGGGGGAGCACATCAAATGTTTTACACACACTTGTTATTTCATATGTTGATCAGAGGGGGAGTAGTTCATATTTCTTACCCACACTTGTCATTTCATATATTGGACAGAAGGGGAGCCCGTTAAAGTTCTTACCCACACTTGTTATTTTATATGTTGACCAGAAGGGGAGCACTTCAAATTTCTTGCCCACACTTGTTATTTCATATGTTGACCAGAGGGGGAGCATTTCAAATTTCTTACCCATGCTTGTTATTTCATTTGTTGACCAGAGGGGGAGCACTTCAAATTTCTTACCCACACTTGTTATTTCATACGTTGACTAGTGGGGGAGCACTTCAAATTTCTTACACACACTTTTAATTTCAAATGTTGACCAGAAGGGGGAGCACTTCAAATTTCTTACACACACTTGTTATTTCATATGTTGACCAGAGGGGAAGCACTTCAAATTTCTTACCCACACTTGTTAGTTCATATGTTGACCAGAGGGGGAACACTTCAAATTTCTTACCTACACTTGTTATTCCATATGTTGACCAGAGGGGGGGCACATCAAATGTTTTACACACACTTGTTATTTCATATGTTGATCAGAGGGGGAGTAGTTCATATTTCTTACCCACACTTGTTATTTCATATATTGACCAGAAGGGGAGCACTTCAAATTTCTTACCCACACTTGTTATTTCATATATTGACCAGAAGGGGAACACTTCATATTTCTTACCCACACTTGTTATTTCATATGTTGGCCAGAGGGGGAGCACTTTACATTTCTTACACACACTTGTTATTTCATATGTTGACCAGAGGGGGAGCACTTCAAATTTCTTACCCACACTTGTTATTTCATACGTTGACTAGTGGGGGAGCACTTCAAATTTCTTACACACACTTTTAATTTCAAATGTTGACCAGAGGGGGAGCACTTCAAATTTCTTACACACACTTGTTATTTCATATGTTGACCAGAGGGGAAGCACTTCAAATTTCTTACCCACACTTCATCCATCCATCCATTTCCTACCGCTTATTCCCTTTCGGGGTCGCGGGGGGCGCTGGCGCCTATCTCAGCTACAATCGGGCGGAAGGCGGGGTACACCCTGGAAAAGTCGCCACCTCATCGCAGGGCCAACACAGATAGACAGACAACATTCACATTCACATTCACACACTAGGGCCAATTTAGTGTTGCCAATCAACCTATCCCCAGGTGCATGTCTTTGGAAGTGGGAGGAAGCCGGAGTACCCGGAGGGAACCCACGCATTCACGGGGAGAACATGCAAACTCCACACAGAAAGATCCCGAGCCTGGATTTGAACCCAGGACTGCAGGAACTTCGTATTGTGAGGCAGACGCACTAACCCCTCTGCCACCCACACTTGTTAGTTCATATGTTGACCAGAGGGGGAACACTTCAAATTTCTTACCTACACTTGTTATTCCATATGTTGACCAGAGGGGGGGCACATCAAATGTTTTACACACACTTGTTATTTCATATGTCGATCAGAGGGGGAGTAGTTCATATTTCTTACCCACACTTGTCATTTCATATATTGGACAGAAGGGGAGCCCTTTAAAGTTCTTACCCACACTTGTTATTTTATATGTTGACCAGAAGGGGAACACTTCATATTTCTTACCCACACTTGTTATTTCATATGTTGGCCAGAGGGGGAGCACTTTACATTTCTTACACACACTTGTTATTTCATATGTTGACCAGAGGGGGAGCATTTCAAATTTCTTACCCACACTTGTTGTTTCATATATTGACCAGAGGGGGAGCACTTCAAATTTCTTACCCACACTTGTTATTTCATACGTTGACTAGTGGGGGAGCACTTCAAATTTCTTACACACACTTTTAATTTCAAATG
The DNA here is from genome assembly GCF_033978795.1 of Nerophis ophidion. NCBI lineage: Eukaryota > Metazoa > Chordata > Actinopteri > Syngnathiformes > Syngnathidae > Nerophis > Nerophis ophidion. The sequence goes on along the minus strand of NC_084628.1, from coordinate 40,109,755 downwards.
TTGACCAGAGGGGGAGCACTTCAAATGTCTTACACACACTTGTTATTTCATATGTTGACCAGTGGGGAAGCACTTCAAATTTCTTACCCACACTTGTTAGTTCATATGTTGACCAGAGGGGGAACACTTCAAATTTCTTACCTACACTTGTTATTCCATATGTTGACCAGAGGGGGGGCACATCAAATGTTTTACACACACTTGTTATTTCATATGTTGATCAGAGGGGGAGTAGTTCATATTTCTTACCCACACTTGTTATTTCATATATTGACCAGAAGGGGAGCACTTCAAATTTCTTACCCACACTTGTTATTTCATATATTAACCAGAAGGGGAACACTTCATATTTCTTACCCACACTTGTTATTTCATATGTTGGCCAGAGGGGGAGCACTTTACATTTCTTACACACACCTTGTTATTTCATATGTTGACCAGAGGGGGAGCATTTCAAATTTCTTACCCACACTTGTTATTTCATATATTGACCAGAAGGGGAGCACTTCAAATTTCTTACCCACACTTGTTATTTCATATATTGACCAGAGGGGTAACACTTCAAATTTCTTACCTACACTTGTTATTCCATATGTTGACCAGAGGGGGAGCACATCAAATGTTTTACACACACTTGTTATTTCATATGTTGATCAGAGGGGGAGCACATCAAATGTTTTACACACACTTGTTATTTCATATGTTGATCAGAGGGGGAGTAGTTCATATTTCTTACCCACACTTGTTATTTCATATATTGACCAGAAGGGGAGCACTTCAAATTTCTTACCCACACTTGTTATTTCATATATTGACCAGAAGGGGAACACTTCATATTTCTTGCCCACACTTGTTATTTCATATGTTGACCAGAGGGGAGAGCACTTTACATTTCTTCCACACACTTGTTATTTCATATGTTGACCATTTAAAAGCAACACAATCAATGTGGAAAAATCCCTCCTTTTTGGAAGCACCCTCATTTAGATAGGGAGACATTCTCTCACACCTCCTCATATGGAAGATCATTTTCCTTCTCCATGTCTCAAGAAGGGTAGAAACACAAGCACACACACACACACACACACACACACACACACACACACACACACACACACACACACACACACACACACATTGCCTCCTGACATTAGCAAGTGGGGTGAGGGTACCCACTGGCTGACACCAGGCACCCTTTTGACCTTTGACATTTAATGCCCACAGTCTCACGCTGAGTGGTGTGTGCTCATCTTACCAGCAGGTGTGTCCACACCACACCTGACCTCAGCAAGTTAACGTTTTACAATGTGGACCACCGGACATTCCCTAAAATAGTCACCTGTCCACATCTTCTATGAGTGTTTTTAATTCTTCTTAAATATTTGCAAGACACTAAGTTTATACACACACTGATGCTGATAATAATAATAATAATAAGGCTGATTTCCACACAAAAAAAAGTGTGTGTGTGGTGTGTGTGTGTGTGTGTGTGTGTGTGCGTGCGTGCGTGCGTGCGTGCGTGCGTGCGTGCGTGCGTGCGTGCGTGTGTGTGTGAATAACTTACCTTATCTGTTCTTAATAAATCCATCCATCCATTTTCTACTGCTTATTCCCTTCGGGTTTGCGGGGGGCGCTGGTGCCTATCTCAGCTGCATTTAGACAGAAGGCCGGATACACCCTGGACAAGTCGCCACCTCATTGCAGGGCCAACACAGATAGACAACATTCACACACTAAGGACCATTTAGTGTAGCCAATCAACCTATCCCCAGGTGCATGTCTTTGGAGGTGGGAGGGGCCTATCCCCAGGTGCATGTCTTTGGAAGTGGGAGGGGCCTATCCCCAGGTGCATGTCTTTGGAAGTAGGAGGGGCCTATCCCCAGGTGCATGTCTTTGGAAGTGGGAGGGGCCTATCCCCAGGTGTATGTCTTTGGAGGTGGGAGGGGCCTATCCCCAGGTGTATGTCTTTGGAAGTGGGAGGGGCCTATCCCCAGGAGCATGTCTTTGGAAGTGGGAAGGGCCTATCCCCAGGTGCATGTCTTTGGAGGTGGGAGGGGCCTATCCCCAGGTGCATGTCTTTGGAGGTGGGAGGGGCCTATTCCGAGGTGCCTGTCTTTGGAACAAGAACAAACAAAAATCACGCACATGGGCGGAATAACACGCACATGGCCGTAATAACAAACTAAGGGAGCTAGCACTGGAAGCTAGAAAACAAAAAGGAACTTTAGCATGGAAGCTAGTGGATAGCAAACAGAAAAACCGGAAATAACTAATGGCTAACAAGAACAGCTTACCGATATGACGACCAGGACAAAATGTAGCACGACAGGTAGTAGCTGAAAAGAATCAGATCGACACGACGAGAGCAACATATGGCAACGACGAGTCCAAATGACAATACAATGACTGGAGGAACAAAGCAGGTAAAATAGGAGCTGGCTGATTGACATCAGGTGTGGCCAGATGCCGATCAGCCGCAGCTGAGTGAAAACAGCACACAGGGAGACAAACAGGAAGCTGAACCAAAATAAGAGCACTAGACAGGAACTAAGGACAGGAAATACTAAACACAGAGGAGAAACTAAGACACAAACAAACTGTCACATCTTAAGTGCATATATATGTATGTATATATGTATATATCAAAGGTATATACAGTATAGGCGTAATATGATCAAACTTTCTTGTTCTTGTCAAAAGTCTAGCAGCCGCATTTTGTACCAACTGTAATCTTTTAATGCTAGACATGGGGAGACCCGAAAATAATACGTTACAGTAATCGAGACGAGGCGTAACAAACGCATGGATAATGATCTCAGTGTCGTTAGTGGACAAAATGGAGCGAATTTTAGCGATATTACGGAGATGAAAGAAGGCCGTTTTAGTAACGCTTTTAATGTGTGACTCAAAGGAGAGAGTTGGGTCGAAGATAATACCCAGATTCTTTACCGAGTCGCCTTGTTTAATTGTTTGGTTGTCAAACGTTAAAGTTGTATTATTAAATAGAGGTCGGTGTCTAGCAGGACCGATAATCAGCATTTCCGTTTTTTTGGCGTTGAGTTGCAAAAAGCTGGCGGACATCCATTGTTTAATTTCATTAAGACACGCCTCCAGCTGACTACAATCCGGCGTGTTGGTCAGCTTTAGGGCCATGTAGAGTTGGGTGTCATCAGCATAACAGTGAAAGCTAACACCGTATTTGCATATGATGTCACCTAGCGGCAGCATGTAGATGCTGAAGAGTGCAGGGCCAAGGACCGAACCCTGGGGAACTCCACACGTTACCTTAACATAGTCCGAGGCCACATTGTTGTGGGAGACGCACTGCATCCTGTCAGTAAGATAAGAGTTAAACCAAGACAGGGCTAAGTCTGACACACCAATTTGTGTTTTGATACGCTCTAATAAAATATTGTGATCGACGGTATCGAAAGCAGCGCCAATATCAGAGTAAAATTGTGCCTGAGCTGCCAGTTTTTAACAGTACAATCTAAATATTTGGTTTTCTACAACACACATAAAAATGAGAGACAATTATACACACGTTTTACATATACATATACACATTTATATTATAAATATTATAATTATCTCCGTAATATCGCTAAAATTTGCTCCATTTTGTCCACTGAAGACACTGAGATCATTGTTCATGCGTTTGTTATGCCTCGTCTTGATTACTGTAACGTATTATTTTCGGGTCTCCCCATGTCTAGCATTAAAAGATTACAGTTGGTACAAAATGCGGCTGCTAGACTTTTGACAAGAACAAGAAAGTTTGATCATATTACGCCTATACTGTATATACCTTTGATATATTCATATATACATACATATATACCTATACTGGCTCACCTGCACTGGCTTCCTGTGACTTTAAGGTTGTACTACTTACGTATAAAATACTACACGGTCTAGCTCCATCCTATCTTGCCGATTGTATTGTACCATATGTCCCGGCAAGAATTCTGCCTTCAAAAGACTCCGGCTTATTAGTGATTCCCAAAGCCCAAAAAAAGTCTGTGGGCTATAGAGCGTTTTCCGTTCGGGCTCCAGTGCTCTGGAATGCCCTCCCGGTAACAGTTTGAGATGCTACCTCAGCAGAAGCATTTAAGTCTCACCTTAAAACTCATCTGTATACTCTAGCCTTTAAATAGACCTCCTTTTTAGACCAATTGATCTGCCGCTTCTTTTCTTTTTCTCCTCTGTCCCCCCCTCCCTTGTGGAAGGGGTCCGCTCCGATGGCCATGGATGACGTACTGGCTGTCCAGAGTCGGGACCCAGGATGGACTGCTCGCCTGTGTATCGGTTGGGGACATCTCTACGCTGCTGATCCGCCTCCGCTTGGGATGGTTTCCTGTGGACGGGACTCTCGCTGCTGTCTTGGATCCGCGACTGTGTTGGAGCCACTATGGATTGAACTTTCACAGTATCATGTTAGACCCGCTCGACATCCATTGCTTTCGGTCCCCTAGAGGGGGGGGGGGGGGGGGGGGGGGGGGGGGGGGGTGGTTGCCCACATTTGAGGTCCTCTCCAAGGTTTCTCATAGTCAGCATTGTCACTGGCGTCCCACTGGGTGTGAGTTTTCCTTGCCATTATGTGGGTTCTTCCGATGATGTCGTAGTCGTAGTGGTTTGTACGGTCCTTTGAGACATTTGTGATTTAGGGCTATATAAATAAACATTGATTGATATATTCATACTGTATATTATTGACTGGCACAGATGTCCCTCTGAGGCCCCCCCATGTGGCCCTCCTTGAAGAGGAGTCCAAGGACGAGTGAGGAGACGCTCAACTTTGAAAATTACTCTTATGGTAACTCGGGGAAAAACTCACAATAAAATAACATTTGAGTCCAAATATTGCGGCGCTTGAGTCACAATCCAAATTTAAAACTGTAATTAATCTGATCTCAAAATGTAATCATCTAACAGCAATAATGTGTTTTTTTTATGATTAAAACAACTACTCCTGTCAGATTTAACGTTTTAACACAACAAATGATCGGATTCATCATATATAAATATAAATTATTCATATATAAATACAGATTAATCATACATAAAAAACAGATTAATCAAGCACTTTATTTTGACATCATCAGCGGATGGTTACCTGGAAGGTCGTGATACGGTCAGTGATCAGGTCGGTGCAATGATGAGTGAGGAGGCCCTTGGCTTGTATGCTAAACCACTACTAGTATAGTCCCGCCATATTCGGTACTATACCACCTCTAAAAAGTACCGGTCCACCACGCCTCCCCGCTCCCGTCGTTGGTTTTAAGAGCAGAGCAGCATGTTCGGCAGCGCCCACACACCGAGTACTTACAAGCAGACACAGTTCGTGGACAGAAAAGTCTAGCCGCAGTCGGCAGTGTTTTAGCTACTTCAAAATCACTAATCCTGGCCTCCACGGCGACACATAAATTAAGTTTCTTACAGGTATTATTATCACTGGAGGACGAAAAATAGCTAAACATGCTTCACTACACACCGTAGGAGGAAACAATAGCTCACCGGCGTCACAATGTCAACAAACGCCATTGGTGGATCTACACCTGACATCCACTGTAATGATACAAGTACAAAAAGCGTATTTAGTCGATACATCAATATTTTTTAGCATCACAAAATCTTTTTTCATTTAAAAAAAAGTATATTATATTTATAAAGTCAGTAAATGCGTCCTTGGACACATGAGGACTTTGAATATAACTACCTGGTATCGGATCGATACCTAAATTTGTGGTATCATCCAAAACTAATGTCAAGTATCAAAGAAGAGAAGAATAAGTGATTATTACATTTTAACAGACGTGTAGATAGAACATGTTACAGCAGATATTAACAGTAAGTGAACAATTAGACTAATAAATATTTTTTCTACAGTTTGTCCTTAATAAAGTAGACAAACTAATAGGTGTATAAGTGACTGCAGACTAATTAGGAGCCTTTGTTTGTTTACTTACTACTAAAAGACAAGTTGTCTAGTATGTTCACTATTTTATTGAAGGACTAAATGACAATAATAAACATATGTTTCATTTAAAATGAATTTGTTAAAATAAAGCCAATAATGCCATTTTTTGTGGACCCCTTTATTTTGAAAAGTATCAAAAAAGACTAAAAGATCTAAAATCTTGTAACCCTAACATGTAAAAGACAAGTTGTCCGGTAAGTTCACTATTTTATTTCAGGACTAAATGACAATAATAAACATATGTTTCATGTAAAATAAATTTGTTAAAATAAAGACAATAATGCCATTTTTTTTTGGTCCCCTTTATTTGAAAAGTATCGAAAAAGACTAAAATATCTAAAATCTTGTAACCCTAACATCTAAAAGACAAGTTGTCCGGTAAGTTCACTATTTTATTTCAGGACTAAATGACAATAATAAACATATGTTTCATGTAAAATAAATGTAATTGTTAAAATAAAGCCAATAATGCCAAATTTTTTGGTCCCCTTTATTTTGAAAAGTATCAAAAAAGACTAAAAGATCTAAAATCTTGTAACCCTAACATCTAAAAGACAAGTTGTCCGGTATGTTCACTATTTTATTTTAGGACTAAATGACAATAATAAACTATATGTTTCATGTAAAATAAATTTGTTAAAATAAAGTCAATAATGCCAAATTTTTGGGTCCCCTTTATTTTGAAAAGTATCGAAACAGACTAAAAGATCTAAAATCTTGTAACCCTAACATCTAAAAGACAAGTTGTCCGGTATGTTCACTATTTTATTTCAGGACTAAATGACAATAATAAACATATGTTTCATGTAAAATAAATTTGTTAAAATAAAGCCAATAATGCCCAATTTTTTGGTCCCCTTTATTTTGAAAAGTATCGAAAAAGATCTAAAATCTTGTAACCCTAACATCTAAAAGACAAGTTGTCCGGTATGTTCACTATTTTATTTCAGGACTAAATGACAATAATAAACTATATGTTTCATGTAAAATAAATTTGTTAAAATAAAGCCAATAATGCCAAATTTTTGGGTCCCCTTTATTTTGAAAAGTATCGAAACAGACTAAAAGATCTAAAATCTTGTAACCCTAACATCTAAAAGACAAGTTGTCCGGTATGTTCACTATTTTATTTCAGGACTAAATGACAATAATAAACATATGTTTCATGTAAAATAAATTTGTTGAAATAAAGCCAATAATGCCCAATTTTTTGGTCCCCTTTATTTTGAAAAGTATCGAAAAAGATCTAAAATCTTGTAACCCTAACATCTAAAAGACAAGTTGTCCGGTATGTTCACTATTTTATTTCAGGACTAAATGACAATAATAAACATAAGTTTCATGTAAAATAAATTTAATTGTTAAAATAAAGCCAATAATGCCATGTTTTGTGGTCCCCTTTATTTTGAAAAGTATCAAAAAAGACTAAAAGATCTAAAATCTTGTAACCCTAACATGTAAAAGACAAGTTGTCCGGTATGTTCACTATTTTATTTAAGGACTAAATGACAATAATAAACATATGTTTCATGTAGAATAAATTTGTTTGTTAAAATAAAACCAATAATGCCCAATTTTTTGGTCCCCTTTATTTTGAAAAGTATCAAAAAAGACTAAAAGATCTAAAATCTTGTAACCCTAACATCTAAAAGACAAGTTGATGACTATGACGGTATGTTGATGACTATGACGGTATGTTCACTATTTTATTTCAGGACTAAATGACAATAATAAACATATGTTTCATGTAAAATAAATTTGTTAAAATAAAGTCAATAATGCCAAATGTTTGGGTCCCCTTTATTTTGAAATGTATCGAAAAAGACTAAAAGATCTAAAATCTTGTAACCCTAACATCTAAAAGACAAGTTGTCCGGTATGTTCACTATTTTATTTCAGGACTAAATGACAATAATATACATAAGTTTCATGTACTGTGACATTTTTTTGTTAAAATAAAGCCATTTTTTGAGGTCCCCTTTATTTAGAAAAGTATCAAAATATATTTTGGTCTTTGGAGAACACTTGTGTGCTCAATAGAAAATGATACTTTAAAACAGTTTTTACTTTTTCCAAGTTTTTAGCAAATAAATGAGTTGCATTCAAGTAAAAATGTTGCTTAAGTGCGAGAAGGCCTGGGAAAACACTGCCTGGGTGTTGTTGCTATCTGCAGGAAATACACGTAACTTGACTCGGGAGTGGATCAAATAACACAAAACAGACATTTTCTTGAAACAATTCTTACGCAATTTGACTTTATTGCCAGGACGATTCTGGAGTATAGTGACAAAAGAAACCACAACATTGCTTCACATTGGCTTTTCAGAAAACAAAAACCTTATCAACATGTTTTGCGTCAACACGTCATAATGCAAATATTTTTTATATATATATATATATATTTGGATATAAAAACAAACCCGCAGTGGACATTTAAACAAAAATAACTATAAAACATTTTTGACATGCAATAAATACATTCATTTCATGAAAGCATATTGACAATAAAAAATAAAATAAAAAAAGCAAAAATACTGTTTGGTTGTAAAGTATTGTTTTAGAAGATGGGTGGACAACACAGTTTCAGAGAGTGTGTGTGAGTGTGTGTGTGTGTGTGTGTGTGTGTGTGGTGTGTGTGTGTGTGTGTGTGTGTGTGTGTGTGTGTGTGTGTGTGTGTGTGTGTGTGTGTGTGTGTGTGTGTGCGTGTTTGGTCATGTTTTTTGCTGAACACACAGTGTCAGCGTGGCAGTCAGTGTGTCCCACACATGAACTTTATTCTCCCTCGACCACAAAGCAGTCTGGTACAAAACATCACGGTGTCCTCACAAAGTCTGAATCTACGTGTGTGTGTGTGTGTGTGTGTGTGTGTGTGTGTGTGTGTGTGTGTGTGTGTGTGTGTGTGTGTGTGTGTGTAATTCTACCCTTCTTGAGACATGAAGACGGAAAAGCATCTTCCATATGAGGAGGTGTGAACAAGTGATGACATAAATCATGGTCCCAATAACATTGCATCTAATAGACAATTTGGTGGTGATATCCATTTAAATGAGGGTGGTCCCGAAAAGGAGGGATTTTTCACATTGACTGTGTGTCGCTTTTAAAATGCTCCCCCTCTGGTCGACATATGGAATAACAAGTGTGTGTAAGAAATTGAAGTGCTTCCCCTCTGGTCAACATATGAAATAACAAGTGCGTGTAAAAAATTGAAGTGTTTCCCCTCTAGTCAACATATGAAATAAAGAGTGTGTGTAAGAATCATTGAAGTGCTTCCCCTCCGTTCAACATATAAAATAACAAGTGTGTGTAAAACGTTTGAAGAAAAAATAAATAAATAAAAATAAAATAAAATAAAATGAAAGTTTGGTCAACATATGAAATAACAAGTGTGTGTAAGAAATTGAAATGCACCCCCTTCGGGCAAAATTTGGTCAACATATGAAATAACAAGTGTGTGTAAGGTATTGAAATGCACCCTCTTTGGCCAAAATTAATTAAAAAAAAATATATGTATATAGAGACATACTGTAATAAATTGAAGTAAATAATGAAGATTAAAAAACAATCATGAACAAAAAAAATAACTGAAAGCAGTCTTTTTCTCACAATGTGTCGACTTTTTTTCTTATAAAATTGGGAACAATTTTTGTCATATTCTTTTCTTTTTCGGTAACATTGCGATATTTTTGGGTGAAATTATGCCTTTTTAAATGTAAAACTATTACTTTATTAATGCAAAATGGCAAATTCTGACTTTTATCACCGTATTGTGAATTTTTTGGGTTGTTCTTATAAAACAGGGACATTTTTGGTGTAAAATTATTTAAGAAAATTTTTTTGCGTAAAATGACGACTTTTTTTATAAAATTGTTCTCGTAACATTTTGACTTAGGTCGGGTAAAATGACGACTTTTATTAGAATACTGCCAAAATTCCAAGTTTTTCTCCTGAAACTGTGACCTTTTTCTTGTGAAATTCCAACTCATTTTTCACAACTTTGCATAGTACGTATATATTATTAATGTTGTAAATACACATCTTTATACAACTAGAAAGGCTGGCATTTTTCTCACGTATCCAGAAGGTAAAAAATACACAAATGTGTGTGTTGGTGTGTGTGTGTGGGGGGGGGGGGGGGGGGTTGAACAGGGGGGTGGTTGGAACCCTGAGGCTATGGAAGATCCTGGCCTGTGGTCCAGAGTGCTCGGTCCGATCACCCGTTCTTTAGTAATGACTTTTTCTACAAGAAGCGACACTCCAAACACGACGGGGCAACCTCATTAAATCTGATCTAATCCGGAGTCTGCCAGCGTGTTCTGGTATTCATCACTCTCGGAGGACAACAGTCCGACTGTACTCCACTTAAAGCTCATCATATTAATCTCGAAGGTGCATGTGAAGATTTGAACAGGAGTAAAGGGAAATGGTCTGAAAACTTAGGCAAAAATATACATCCTCGATGAAAAAAAACTCCTTACCAACACTAAAGGTTTTCCACTAATGACATCCACTGTTGACAGGAAAGTAGTGAAAAAAGTATAAAGAGGCCTAGTGGTTAGAGTGTCCGCCCTGAGATCGGTAGGTCGTGAGTTCAAAACCCGGCCGAGTCATACCAAAGACGACAAAAATGGGAGCCATTACCTCCCTGCTTGGCACTCAGCATTAAGGCTTGGAATTGGGGGTTAAAAATCAGCAAAAATGATTCCCGGGCGCCGCCACTCCTGCTGCTCACTGCTCCCCTCACCTCCCAGGGGGTGATCAAGGGCGATGCCGAGAATAATTTCACCACACTTAGTGTGTGGTGTGACTATCATTGGTACTTTAACTTTTAACGTACATCTTCAAAACTGATGAGGAATTTCTAATGTTGGAATTGTTATCAACTGGTGTATTAATATTGTTGTTTTTGATTGACTACTTTTGGATTGTTTTGTGTCATGTTTGTGTGTCCTCTCAATTGCTCTTCTTGAATGTTGCTGGCTCATTTCAATTCTACTGAACTGAAGAAGCCTGCGGTGCCTCAGACTTTAAGTCTCTGCAGAGAAAGGTCATCAGGACTCCTCTGCCGGGTGATCGCAAAAAGCCGCTGCCTGACCAGGGCTCAGAAAATCTGCAGAGGCTCCTCCCACCCCCACCAAGGACTGTTTTCACTGCTGGACTCTAGAAAGAGGTTCCGCAGCCTCCGGAGCAGAACCTCCAGGTTCTGTAACAGCTTCTTCCCTCAGGCCTTAAGACTCTTGAACGCATCGTAATTAAATTATCCCCTCAAAATTGATTAAGTGGCTGGAATATAAAGACAATATAACATACATCCATAAACCTGGATGCATATATTTATCTGTACAGTAATCTATTTATTTATATCTGCACCTTATTGCTCTTTTATCCTGCACTACAACCAGATAAGAACGGAATTAAGTTGCATTATCTTTACTGTAAAGTTTACATTTGAATGACAATAAAAAGGAAGTCTAAGTCTAAGTCTTAAAGGCAAAATAAGACAAAAAGTAGTTCCAAGCATAGGCGGTGGTCTACATTTCTGCCAGTGGGTGCTCGGTGTGTGTGTGTGTATTTAAAAAGAAAAATAGACATTCAGCGAAGTTATGATCCCATATGATTTGTGGCTTTATTATTTCATAAAACGGACCAAACTCGCCACAAAACTGACGACGACATGATTGATTTTTTCCCGAAAATGATTTTAAAGATTGAAAGTTGGGCGCTTATGGTTCCAACAGTGAGAGAGTAAACCGTGTCAGGGGTGAGCAGAAAATGCCGAACGATGGGAAAAGAACGTTTTTCTTGCATTGCCTTCTCTGAGAGGAGCCTCACTGTGAAAACCTTGGCATCAATGCATTTTGGTGCAAAATCCTAATAAATTCCGCCATCCATCCATCTTCAACCGCTTATCCAGAATCAGGTTGCGGGGACAACAGCTCCAGCAGAGACCCCAGACTTCCCTCTCCAGAGCAACATTAGCAACTTCCTCCTGGGGAATCCTGAAGCGTTACCAGACCAGAGAGGAGATGTAATCCCCCCCATCTGGTCCTTGTCCTGCCGGGGGGTCTACTCCCAGTGGGACGTGCAACGAGGACCGCCCTAGGGAGACGCTGGTGAAGCATCCGCACGACCACCTAAGCTGGTTCCTTTCCAAGCAAAGGAGCAGCGGCTCTACTCCCGAGTCTCTCTCGGGTGACTTAACTTCTCACCCCATCTCTAAGGGAGATGCCAGCCACCCTTCTGAGGAAACTCATTTCGGCCGCTTGTATCTGCGATCTTATTCTTTCGGTCATGACCCCCACTTCATGAGAGTAAGAATGTAGATGGCTCGGTAGACCGAGAGCTTTGCCTTCTGGCTCAGCTCTTGTTTGGTCTCAACAGTGTGGCAGAGAGACTGCAATACTGCCAAAGCTGCTCCGATTTCCTTCTCCATCTTTCCCTCACTCGTAAACAAGACCCCAATATACTTAAACTCCTCCACCTGGGACAGAGTCTCGTTCTCTACCTGGACTGGACAAGCCAGTGCTTTCCTGCTGAGAATCATGGCCTCAGATCCTCATTCCAGCCACCGAACACTCGGCTGCGAACCGATCCAGTGAGAGCTGAAGGTCACGAACCGAAAGAGCCATCAGGACCACATCATCTGCAAACAGAGACGTATACCCTCTCCGCCGCCATGGTCAAAACTCTGCCCAGAAATCCTGTCCATGAAAATCCCAAACAGGATAGGTGACAGAGCGCAGCCCTGGCGGAGACCAACCCCCACTGGAAACGGATCCGACTTACAACTCTCGTTGTCCCGAAGCCCACATGCGAGAAAGGTCGACGTGGCTATTAATACCTCCCTCTGGATAATAACTGGATGCTTGAAGCCTACCCCTGTGTCCCTCCTGCCGGTCCTCGCAAGAATATCACCGGCCGGCTGCCACCCTTGCCCGGGCTAGGAAGGCACAGAAATATGACTGGCATATCTTGCACAACACCTCAGTAACACCAGCACCTCCAAGCAAACTCAAATCCCGTCACCCTTACAACAAGGCATCACAATAGATGCTCAACTCCACCTTTGAGGACATCTCCAGAGGTGCAGCAGCTCGGATGCAAGAGTGGGAGTCGCCCGGGCCCTCCCAAGTCCACCGCTGCATTTGGGACCCAGGAGAAGACGACCTACCACCACCGTCTACGGACTGAGTCGGTTGCTTTGGGTCATCAATGAAGACTTGGGGCTTAGCGGGCAGTGCGGCATGAGTGAGGTGACCCTGAGCTGACCATATAATTAACATCTGCCCCTTATATAGACCGCACTCGGAAGCCAGCCTCTTCCAACTAGGACCAGAGATGCGGGTAAGGCTACGCGGAACCCAGTTGGACATCTGACGTTACACGAAAGAAGAAGACAACTCTGGCTTCTGGTTGTACAGAACATCTTCTCGTTAAAGATTCAGTGACCAGAATTCGGCTGTTGAAGGTTCCAAGATGTCTGACTTGGGCCGCATCATTTCCCGAACGTATGGAAGCTTCAAGCACAAGCTAAGAAATCGGCTGTTGAAGGTCCCAAGATGTCTGACTTGGGCCGCACATTTCCCAAAGGTATGGAAGCTTCAAGCACAAGGTAAGAAATCGGCTGTTGAAGGTCCCAAGATGTCTGACTTGGGCCGCACATTTCCCAAAGGTATGGAAGCTTCAAGCACAAGCTAAGAAATCGGCTGTTGAAGGTCCCAAGATGTCTGACTTGGGCCGCATCATTTCCCGAAGGTATGGAAGCTTCAAGCACAAGCTAAGAAATCGGCTGTTGAAGGTCCCAAGATGTCTGACATGGGCCGCATCATTTCCTGAAGGTATGGAAGCTTCAAGCACAAGCTAAGAATTCGGCTGTTGAAGGTCCCAAGATGTCTGACTTGGGCCGCATCATTTCCCGAAGGTATGGAAGCTTCAAGCACAAGCTAAGAAATCGGCTGTTGAAGGTCCCAAGATGTCTGACTTGGGCCGCATCATTTCCCGAAGGTATGGAAGCTTCAAGCACAAGCTAAGAAATCGGCTGTTGAAGGTCCCAAGATGTCTGACTTGGGCCGCATCATTTCCCGAAGGTATGGAAGCTTCAAGCACAAGCTAAGAAATCGGCTGTTGAAGGTCCCAAAATGTCTGACTTGGGCCGCATCATTTCCCGAAGATATGGAAGCTTCAAGCACAAGCTAAGAAATCGGCTGTTGAAGGTCCCAAGATGTCTGACATGGGCCGCATCATTTCCCGAAGGTATGGAAGCTTCAAGCACAAGCTAAGAATTCGGCTGTTGAAGGTCCCAAGATGTCTGACTTGGGCCGCATCATTTCCCGAAGGTATGGAAGCTTCAAGCACAAGCTAAGAAATCGGCTGTTGAAGGTCCCAAGATGTCTGACTTGGGCCGCATCATTTCCCGAAGGTATGGAAGCTTCAAGCACAAGCTAAGAAATCGGCTGTTGAAGGTCCCAAGATGTCTGACTTGGGCCCGCATCATTTCCCGGAGGTATGGAAGCTTCAGGCACAAGCTGAGCTAAGACTCACGCTCTGTATGCTTTGCTTTTTCCCCCCCTTCTTCTGCTGGTGTTCCCGTCATCCGGCCGCCGGATTGTGCAATCTCACACATGTTTACTTCGCTGGCATCTTTCTCCGACATTTCCCCCACAACACTGTCGTCCGTCTCCCCGGCCAGGCCTCTCCTGGGCCGAGGGTAACCATCACACGGCGGAGGTCAGCGGCGGGGTTTGGCTTTTTTGGAAATGGATCAGGGCTGGGAGAAAAAGAAAGTAGCCCGGGTGTAAACATTTAGACAAGTGTCTTCTTCAGCATGAGAAGCAGCTGGAAGTAAGTGGATCGGGACGAGGGAGGTTATGTGGAGTGGAAGGTCAGGAGGAATTGCAGAAGACGGCCGGGAGGGAAAACTGGGGCACTTTTAGGGGGGTTTTACTTCACAATAAAGCTCCTCAAAAGTGCAGCTCGGAGAATTTTCGTTGGGGCTTGTGCAGCCCTTTGAGACACTCGTGATTTAGGGCTTGATAAGTCAACTTTGATTGATTGACTGAATATTTTAAGATTAGTTTCCACTGGGGGCAGGTGGGTAAAAAGTCTTGCCCAAGGACATAACGGCAGTGACTAGGATGGCGGAAGCGGGGGAACTATACCGCAATATAAAAATATTATAATACTATTACTCACGGCCCATTATTAGTTCCCACTATAAAAAACAGCTCGATGTCATTGGACACCAACTTAATTTTTAGGTCTCGTAAAAAATTATTACCGGAAAATAAATGTTGTTTTTCTCTTTATGATTAATAGTAATAATGATAATAATGAATTACGTTTGTAATGCACTTTACATGTATTAAAATCTCAAAGTGCTACAAAGTATTAACATTATTTTTTTCAATTTTAAAATTAAATAAAACATTTTTAAAAAGGTAAAAAAAATTAAAATACAGTTATAATATACACTAGAAAATTAAAATACAAAAAAAAAAAAACATGAAAAACACCAGATGAACACTATCGCCCACGCTAAAAGGGGTTTGTTGCAAAGTCTTTTAAGTCCTTTTAAAGCCAAAAAACGTCGTAACAGATCTTTGCGACACGTATGGCGGTAAAAACATGAACTATTTTTAAAAACTTGTATCCTTGTTGACGGAAAAGAGCTCAGCAATGTCCTGTTGACGTCTCCTTGGTTGTGTAGAATTGATCACTTTGGGGCGAGTTTAAGTCCATTTTAAAAAGATAGAGAAATCAGTTCTCTTGGGAAATACATGAACTGCCAAATTGAATTATTACTTAATGGTTTGAAATGATTTTTGGACCTGCTGTTGTGTTGTCTTCTTGTAACTATTATTGTAACTTTGTTTGAAAAAGAGATTTTAACGAGTTTTTACCTGGTTAAATAAAGGACACTGAATTGAATTAAAATTGCAGGGTTGTTAACATTTTTAGGGAATAAATGAAATCACGAAAAAAAAATGTAATAAAGCACATTTCAGATAGTTGTTTTTTTCCCCTTTTTTTATTTCTATAATTAATGATATTTTTCCCCCAAAATATTTTTTGACCGCTTTTGAAACAGCCTCAACTAAACTAAAATAAATACAGTTAGCAAATAAAAGGGTGTGCACTACAGCAGTGGTCCCCAACCACCGGGCCGCGGCCCAATTGGTACCGGGCCGCAGAAGTATTGTTTATTAATTTTTATTTTAAAAAAAATAATAATAATAAAATATAAATATATATTTTTTTTTATTAAATGAACATAAAAAACACAATATACACTTACAATTAGTGCACCAACCACAAAAACCTCCCTTTTTCATGACCAAAACGTCCCTTTTTCATGACAAAGAAAAAAAATAATAGAAAAAAATAAAGGATCCCATCCTCTACCCTACCCCCCCACCCCCCCCCCCAACCCCCGGGCCGCGGGGCAAATTATTAAGCGTTGACCGGTCCGCGGATACAAAAAGGTTGGGGACCACAGCACTAGAGAACTGAAGACATGTAACATTTTAGAGACATGAGCCAGCTTTCTTCTTTTTTAAATTGCGTATTTTCAAATATAAGGAAAACAAAAAAAATTGATTTTTTTTAGTCCCCACAATCCGATACTAAATAGAGTAGAAAGTGCTACAAAATGTGTTTGAGAAAATATTTTAAAAATGTATTTTATTTTTTTGGAATGTAGGAAAAGCTTCCCTTTGCTACTATTTAAACCTGCACAGGACAAGCAGTATCGAAACATTATAAAAACATGTCAAAAATGCTACTATAACCACATATAATCGTAGTTTTTTTTCGGAATGTTCAGAATTACGGACAATATACTGAACTACTCTGCAGTGCCTCTCGAGATCGAGTTGGTCAGGATTTTATATTCAATACAAACTATTAATACAATGAAATGTGTTCAAATGAAACATGATTTAATTCTACAATCAGTCCCTCCTGCCTACACAAATTTAACCCATCTCCGCCAGTTTTTCGTGCAACTTTGTCCAAGGAACAGGCTTTCCTTTGCAAAGATAACCTATCAGAGGCAGCTTTTACATGATAGAGATGTTGGAGTGTGATGATAGTCACTCCCTTACTGACAAAAATGGCTGCCGTTTATTGCAAATGCTTATAAGGTGCAGGGTTGGATGTGTTGCAACTCGGGTTGGACGGTACTAGATGTAAACAAACACCATGGGTGGACCTACACCTGGCGTCCACTGTAATGATACCAAGTACAGGAGCGTATGTACTATGTATACGTCGATATTTATTAGCATCACAAAATCTTTTTTCCTTTTCTAAAAATGTACTATTATTTTTATCAAGTCAGTAAATATGTCTCTGGACACTTGAGGACTTTGAGTATGACCAATGTATGATCCTGTAACTACTTGGTATCGGATCGATACCTAAATGTGTGGTATCATCCAAAATTAAAGTATCAAAAAAGAGAAGAATAAGTGATTATTACATTTTAACAGAAGTGTAGATAGAACATGTTCAAACAGAAAATAAGCAGTAGATGAACAAGTGGATTAATAACTCATTAATACAGTTTGTCCCTCATGTGTACAAAATAATAGGTGTATAAATGACACAATATGTTACTGCAGACTAATTAGGAGTCTGTTTATTTACTTACTACTAAAAGACAAGTTGTGTAGTATCTTCACTATTTTATTTAAGGACTAAATTGCAATAATAAACATATGTTTCATTTACTGTTGAAATAAAGACAATAATGCCGTTTTTTGTGGTTCCCTTTATTTGGAAAAGTATCGGAAAGAATAGAATATATTTTTATTGTACATTATACAACCAAATTGCAAGCAAACTAATTTAGTATCGGAAAGTATCGAAATACATTTTGGTACTGGTACTGGTACCAAAATATTGGTATCAGGACAAGCCTAGTGTGTGTATATATGTATATATAAAAAAATATATACATATATGTATGTATATATGGTATCGGGACAACCCTAGTGTGTATATTTGTATATTGATACGTGTATGTTGTTATATATAGTATCAGGACAACCCTCATTGCAACATATCTGAATGTTTCAAGCATAAAACATAGACGGAGAATGTCTGCAACTTGTGGACTTTGTACCATGAATTGATTAACGTGGACCCTGACTTAAACAAGTTGAAAAACTTATTGGGGTGTTAGCATTTAGTGGTCAATTGTACGGAATATGTACTGTACTGTGCAATCTACTAATAAAAGTTTCAGTGTATGTTTCCCTTTTTTTTTTTTGCTTCAACTCCTGTGCGTTTTAGGAAGGTTAGGAACATTTAGCACCAGTTCAGATTTGATTTGATTGAATTGGAAAAAAAAAAAAGTGTCACAAAATCACAGCCTTTGTTGCAACTTGATGACACACAAAAAAAAAGCCTGCGAAATCCTGGAGGGATTGTTTGGAATTGGGGGGAATAAACCCATAAAGGTGAATTTAAATGTGCTCCATTACAGCCCCGTCGTGGTGGTGACACTGAGCAGGAGTTTATTCCGACCGAGCCGAGAAGGGAAGGAAAAGAGGAGATACCGCCGACTTGTTTTGTGAATGGAGCATTTTAAAAGTATGAGCGAGTTTTCAGAACCAGACAATGGCTCAGGTCCACCCTGCTGTGCTCGGCCCAGAACCTCTCCTGTCCTCTCCAATCTGCCCGGGCCTGCTACACACACATCCTGCCCTGCACACACACACACACACACACACACACATTTGTGTATTTCATACCTTCTTGAGACCTACGAAAAATGCCTATTTCTTCAGGACCACCCTTTCTGGATATATAAAGATTAGTATTTACAACATTAATAATATATACTCAATATGCACATATAAAAAAACTTGTTGTGAAAAATGAGTTGGAATTTCACAATAAAAAGGTCACAGTTTTACAAGAAAAACTTGTCATTTTTTAGCAGTATTAAAATAAAAGTCGGAATTTTTACAAAATAAAACTGAACATTTGTGCGATATTACGATAAAAGTTGGAATTTTACTTAATAACAGTCGCAATTTTAGAAGAAAAGCTCCAAGTTTTGTCAATTTTCTGAAAAGAGTCGTAATTATTCTCGAAAAAAAAATCACAATTTTATAAGGAAACTTTAAAATTATGACAAAAAAGTCATAATTTCACCCCAATAATGTCACTGTTTTACAAGGACAAAAAAAAATTGGCAATATTGTGATACAACTCAAAATTTGCCATTTTTGCATTAAAAAGTAATAATCTTACATCCAAAAAATAATAACCTCATGAGAAAATATTGCAATTTACTGAAAAGGGTCGTAATTTTACCCGACAAAATTCACAATTTTGTAAGGAACCTTGGGAATTTTGGCAATATTGTAGTAATAATCGGAATTTTGCTCGGCAAAATGATGACAAGAGTCATCATTTTACTCAAAAAATGTCACCATTTTACAAAAGCAACAAAACAATCTGCAATATTGTGATAAAAAGCTCCAAATTTTGTCAATTTTCTGAAGAGTCGTAATTATTCTCGAAAAAAAAAATCACAATTTTATAAGGAAACTTTAAAATTATGACAAAAAAGTCATAATTTCACCCCAAAAATGTCACTGTTTTACAAGAACAAAAAAAAATGGGCAATATTGTGATAAAACTCAGAATTTGTCATTTTTGCATTAAATAGTAATAATCTTACATCCAAAAAATAACAACTTCATGAGAAAATATTGCAATTGTATGAAAAGGGTCGTAATTTTACCCGACAAAAGTCACAATTTTGTAAGGAAACTTTGGAATTTTGGCAATATTGTAGTAATAATCGGAATTTTGCTCGGCAAAATGATGACAAGAGTCATCATTTTACTCAAAAAATGTCACCATTTTACAAAAGCAACAAAACAATCGGCAATATTGTGATAAAAAGCTCCAAGTTTTGTCAATTTTCCGAAAAGTCGTAATTATTCTCGAAAAAAAAAATCACAATTTTATAAGGAAACTTTAAAATTATGACAAAAAAGTCATAATTTCACCCCAAAAATGTCACTGTTTTACAAGGACCAAAAAAAAATTGGCAATATTGTGATAAAACTCAGAATTTGCCATTTTTGCATTAAATAGTAATAATCTTACATCCAAAAAATAATAACCTCATGAGAAAATATTGCAATTTTATGAAAAGGGTCGTAATTTTACCCGACAAAAGTCACAATTTTGTAAGGAAACTTTGGAATTTTGGCAATATTGTAGTAATAATCGGAATTTTGCTCGGCAAAATGATGACAAGAGTCATCATTTTACTAAAAAATGTCACCATTTTACACAAGCAACAAAACAATCGGCAATATTGTGATAAAAAGCTCCAAGTTTTGTCAATTTTCCGAAAAGTCGTAATTATTCTCGAAAAAAAAAAATCACAATTTTATAAGGAAACTTTAAAATTATGACAAAAAAGTCATGATTTCACCCCAAAAATGTCACTGTTTTACAAGAACAAAAAAAAATGGGCAATATTGTGATAAAACTCAGAATTTGTCATTTTTGCATTAAATAGTAATAATCTTACATCCAAAAAATAACAACTTCATGAGAAAATATTGCAATTTTATGAAAAGGGTCGTAATTTTACCCGACAAAAGTCACAATTTTGTTAGGAAACTTTGGAATTTTGGCAATATTGTAGTAATAATCGGAATTTTGCTCGGCAAAATGATGACAAGAATCATCATTTTACTCAAAAATGTCACCATTTTACACAAGCAACAAAACAATCGGCAATATTGTGATAAAAAGCTCCAAGTTTTGACAATTTTCTGAAAAGTCGTACTTATTCTCGGAAAAAAAAATCACAATTTTATAAGGAAACTTTAAAATTATGACAAAAGAGTCATAATTTCACCCCAAAAATGTCACTGTTTTACAAGAACCAAAAATAAATTGGAAATATTGTGATAAAACTAAGAATTTGCCATTTTTGCATTAAGAAGTAATAATCTTACATCCAAAAAATAATAACCTCATAAGAAAATATTGCAATTTTATGAAAAGGGTCGTAATTTTACCCGACAAAAGTCACAATTTTGTAAGGAAACTTTAGAATTTCGGCAATATTGTAGTAATAATCGGAATTTTGCTCGGCAAAATGATGACAAGAGTCATCATTTTACTCAAAAATGTCACCATTTTACAAAAGCAACTAAACAATCGGCAATATTGTGATAAAAAGCTCCAAGTTTTGTCAATTTTCTGAAGAGTCATAATTATTCTCGAAAAAAAAATCACAATTTTATAAGGAAACTTTAAAATTGTGACAAAAAAGTCATAATTTCACCCCAATAATGTCACTGTTTTACAAGAACAAAAAAAAAAAATTGGCAATATTGTGATAAAACTCAGAATTTGTCATTTTTGCATTAAAAAGTAATAATCTTACATCCAAAAAATAATAACTTCACGAGAAAATATTGGAATGTTACAGAAAAGTTTACAAGAAAAGCTCAAGATTTTGACAATTTTATCAAAAGGGTCGTAATTTTACTCGACAAAAGTTATAATTTTTTAAGGAAATTTGAAATTTTACTTGGCAAAAATGACAAAAAAGTCATAACTTTACTCCAAAAATGTCCCCGTTTTACCAGAACAAAAAAAAAAAAAAAAATAGCAATATTGTGATAAAAGTCAGGATTTGCCATTTTTGCGATAAAAAGTCATAATTTTACACACAAAAAGTAATAATTTCACGAAAAATATTGCAATGCTACAGAAAAGCTGCCAAAAAAAGCTTAACATTTTGGCAATTTTATGAAAAGGGTCGTAATTTTACCCGACAAAAGTCACAATTTTGTAAGGAAACTTTGGAATTTTGGCAATATTGTAGTAATAATTGGAATTTTGCTCGGCAAGAGTCATCATTTTACTCAAAAAATTTCACCATTTTACAAAAGCAACAAAATAATCGGCAATATTGTGATAAAGGTCAGAATTTTATATGAAAAATGCCAAAATTTTGCATAAAAAGGGATAATTTTACATTAAAAAAAGTCATAATCTTATGAAAAAAATATTGCATTACAGAAGCAGAAAATATATAAGAAATGTTTCCTAATTTTATAAGAAAAAAGTCGACACATTGTGAAAAAAAGACTGCTTTCAATTTTTTTTTTATTTACTTCAAGTTATTACATTTATTTATTTGTAAATAATTTTGGTCAAGGGGGCGCATTTCAATTTCTCACACACACTTGTTATTTCATATGTTGACCAAAGGGGGGGCACTTTTAAAACCGACATGCCATCAATTTGAAAAATCCCTCCTTTTTGAGACTACCCTAAAGTTGATGGATTTCACCACTATTTTTTTGTTTTTGGTAATGTGCTAAAGGTCCAAGACAAAAGAGTCACGGACTACAGACGGCCCCTGTGCCGCACTTTGGGCAACCCAGCTGTAGAAGCTAACCCTCAATGTCCACTATAGTCTTAGTAGCGTAGTGTATTTGTTCACCCTATGCTCACATATTTAACGCACAGGAAGTCGTAAAATCTGCTGTTCACCTGGTGGGTTTTTTTCGGGGATGAACAGGGGAAGTCCTCCTTTAAGCTTGTTTTATCATACATTGTTGCCTTATTACCTTTCAATGTTTACTTTATATGCACATGAAATCAACAAAAAATCATGACTTTGGAGCAATGTTCACGGACTCTAGTAATTGGCTCTCTATTAGATGCAATGGTTTTCTGTATTGGGACCATGATTCATGTCCTAACTTGTTCACACCTCCTCATATGGAAATACAACAAAAACAAGAACACACACACACACACACACACACGCACACACATCACGGGGACCTCTTCCAGTGAAGAAAATATCTCCCAAACACAGCATTTGAAGGCAGATTGTTAGCATTGGCCCATTATAAAGTTTTTATCTGACAATGCGCCTCCCTATCTAGATTTGGAGCCACAGTGGAAAGTCTTTTTTGTTGCTTTTAACCAAAGAAAAGAGGAGGAGGACACATTTGATTCAAACTGCTGAATGAGAAGGCGTGGAAATGGCTGCAATTCCCCCAAAGGAGAGGAAGGGGAAAGTATCCTCCAAACACAATCTGTCCTCCCAGTGTCTGTGTTTGTGGGCTCAAAGGAACTGTGGAAGTCTTTGGCATCTCTTAAAGCGCTCAACCAACAACCCCTGGTTCAGATGTTCGTAAACGGCAACCGCAAACACGACGTTGTCGGTCTGTGTTGTTGCAAAGACACTAAGAGGCGGCATGTACTGCATCATAATAGGTACATGATAATAAAAAAGACAATATCAAATACCAATTATGCTGCAATTAGACCAGGGGCGCCCAAACTTTTGGTACTCAGGGGCCACATTGGGGTAAAAAAATGTAGCCAGGGGGCCGGGCTGTGTGTATATATATATATATATATGTGTGTGTGTGTGTGTGTGTGTGTGGGAAAAATCACAAGACTACTTTATCTCTTCAGAACTGTTTAATGAGGGGTCCCCTATATCGTCAAAAAAAAAAAAAAAAAAAAAAAAAATCTCCTGATTGAGGGAACCCCTCATGAAACAGTTCTGTAGAGATGAAGTTGTCTTGTGAGTTTTCGCACACATACATATATTGCGCTCTACCACGGTATCGAGCACTATTCTCTGGATAATCTAATCAAGACATTATATATATATATATATATATATCTGCATAGTATGTATATATTATTAATGTTGTAAAAATACAAATCTTTATATATCTAGAAAGGATGGTCCTAAATAGGTAGGCATCATTAGGAGGTCTCAAGAAGGTAAACAGTACGTGTGTGTGTGTTTTTAAATTCTAGAAAGGGTGGTCCTAAAGAGGAAGGCATTTATCGGAGGTCTCAAGAAGGTCAGAAGTACGTGTGTGTGTGTGTGTGTGTGTGTGTGTGTGTGTGTGTGTGTGTGTGTGTGTGCATTTATAAATTCTAGAAAGGGTGGTCCTAAAGAGGGAGGCATTTAATGGAGGTCTCAAAAAGGTCAGAAGTATGTGTGTGTGTTTGTGTTTATAAATTCTAGAAACGGTGGTCCTAAAGTGGGAGGCATATTTTGGAGGTCTCAAGAAGGTCAGAATTACGTGTGTGTGTGTTTATATATTCTAGAAAAGGTGGTCCTAAAGAGGGAGGCATATTTTGGAGGTCTCAAGAAGGTCAGAATTACGTGTGTGTGTGTTTATATATTCTAGAAAAGGTGGTCCTAAAGTGGGAGACATATTTTGGAGGTCTCAAGAAGGTCAGAATTACGTGTGTGTGTGTTTATATATTCTAGAAAAGGTGGTCCTAAAGAGGGAGGCATTTATTGGAGGTCTCAAGAAGGTCAGAAGTACATGTGCATGTGTGTGTGTGTGTGTTTATATATCTAGAAAGGGTGGTCCTAACGAGGGAGGCATTTTTCGGAGGTCTCAAGAAGGTCAGAGGTACATGTGTGTTTGTGTGTGTGCGTTTATAAATTCTAGAAACAGTGGTCCTAAATAGGGAGGCATTTATTGGAGGTCTCAAGAAGGTCAGAAGTATGTGTGTGTGTGTGCGTTTATAAATTCTAGAAAGGGGGATCCTAAAGAGGGAGGCATTTATTGGAGGTCTCAAGAAGGTCAGAAGTACAAGTGCATGTGTGTATGTGTGTGTTTATATATCTAGAAAAGGGTGGTCCTAACGAGGGAGACATATTTTGGAGGTCTCAAGAAGGTCAGAATTACGTGTGTGTGTGTGTGTGTGTGTGCGTTTATAAATTCTAGAAAGGGGGATCCTAAAGAGGGAGGCATTTTTCAGAGGTCTCAAGAAGGTCAGAAGTACATGTGTGTGTGTGTGTTTTTGCGTTTATACATTCTAGAAACGGTGGTCCTAAAGTGGGAGGCATATTTTGGAGGTCTCAAGAAGGTCAGAATTGCGTGTGTGTGTGTTTATAAATTCTAGAAAGGGTGGTCCTAACGAGGGAGGCATTTTTCGGAGGTCTCAAGAAGGTCAGAAGTACATGTGTGTGTGTGTGTGTGTGTGCGTTTATAAATTCTAGTAACGATGGTCCTAAAGTGGGAGGCATATTTCGAAGGTCTCAAGAAGGTCAGAAGTACGTGTGTGTGTATGTGTGCGTTTATAAATTCTAGAAAGGGGGATCCTAAAGAGGGAGGCATTTTTCAGAGGTCTCAAGAAGGTCAGAAGTACATGTGTGTGTGTGTGTTTTTGCGTTTATACATTCTAGAAACGGTGGTCCTAAAGTGGGAGGCATATTTTGGAGGTCTCAAGAAGGTCAGAATTACGTGTGTGTGTGTTTATAAATTCTAGAAAGGGTGGTCCTAACGAGGGAGGCATTTTTCGGAGGTCTCAAGAAGGTCAGAAGTACATGTGTGTGTGTGTGTGTGTGCGTTTATAAATTCTAGTAACGATGGTCCTAAAGTGGGAGGCATATTTCGAAGGTCTCAAGAAGGTCAGAAGTACGTGTGTGTGTGTGTGTGCGTTTATAAATTCTAGAAAGGGGGATCCTAAAGAGGGAGGCATTTTTCGAAGGTCTCAAGAAGGTCAGAAGTACATGTGTGTGTGTGTGTGTGTGCGTTTATAAATTCTAGAAACGATGGTCCTAAAGTGGGAGGCATATATCGGAGGTCTCAAGAAGGTCAGAATTACGTGTGTGTGTGTGTGTGCGTTTATAAATTCTAGAAAGGGGGATCCTAAAGAGGGAGGCATCTTTCGAAGGTCTCAAGAAGGTCAGAAGTACATGTGTGTGTGTGTGTGTGTGTTTATACATTCTAGAAAAGGTGGTCCTAAAGAGGGAGGCATTTATTGGAGGTCTCAAGAAGGTCAGAAGTACGTGTGTGCGTGCGTTTATAAATTCTAGAAAGGGGGATCCTAAAGAGGGAGGCATTTTTCAAAGGTCTCAAGAAGGTCAGAAGTACGTGTGTGTTTGTTTATACATTCTAGAAAAGGTGGTCCTAAAGAGGGAGGCATTTAATGGAGGTCTCAAGAAGGTCAGAAGTATGTGTGTGTGTGTGCGTGTGGGGGGGGGGTCCTGAGTTCAGCACTAGTTTCATGTGCACTACTTTACTCCAAAAAGGTGAGAGGATAGTCAACACGTTACATAAATGAAGCCCTTATTGTTTACTTTTTTTTTTTTTTCTCCCAAAGAAAAACTTGCAACTTAACTGCACATTGTGTATATTTTTAAGTGGTTTAAATCACTCACAGTGTGTTGGATGGCTTTTAAGTCTTCACATTCACCCTCTGAGGTTGACGTCGGCACTAAAGTGGTCAGACACTTCTGGTCTAAATTAAAGAGACCAGTAAAAGTGGAAAATAATCACCCCAAAAAAAACAGAAACTTGTCGGCATGTTTTTGCGGAATAAACATTTCAAAGGGAAAAGGGGGAAATTGTGCCTGGAAACCCACAAGCTTTAAGTGCTCTCTTGTTGTTTTCGGCCCGATGCACAAAAAAAATATATCTTTAATTGTTCTGTGTTTTTTTTTTTTTTGATTGGGGTTTGAAGAGGAGTGCATCAGGCGGAGGGCCTGAGAATGGCAGGCATGAAATGGGGCACGGTGTGTGAATTGTCCGCAAGAAAGTGAGATTTCACAGGGATTAGTGCGCCGCGGCAGCTGGGCTGAACTACAACCTTCTCCGGGCTCGTATCACTGACAGATTAGCAGCTTCGCTAAGCCTGTGTGAAAGGGGGAAAGATAACGTGCGGATGTGTTGAACACTCATTTTGTGTGTGTGTGTGTTAAACACTCACTTTGTGTGTCTGGGTGTGTTAAACGCTCACTTTGGCACGTCAACAGTAGCAGGTCCTTGATGGGATTTATCATCAATCTGCCGTTAAAGGAGCAATTACTGATCGGGCCTGCCCCAGAGCATGTTCCTCGAGGCAACGCCCGTGTGACAGACAGGGCTTTTTGTCTTTTCACCAGTCAGGTATGTGTGATCATCTCATGGCTAAGAAATCGAGAACAGGGTTTGTTTTTTTCCAAACATGCTGCTCTTACTATGAATGACTTCAAGATCTGCTTGAATGCATCGCAACCTGTGAGGAAGGAGCTGGAGAGTTGTCTGTGATACTCCCCCCAAAAAAGGATCTTCCCATTCATTTGGGCCGCTTGTACCCGTGATCTTGTCCTTTCGGTCATGACCCAAACCTCATGACCATAGGTGAGAATGGGAACGTAGTTCAACCGGTAAATTGAGAGCTTTGCCTTCCGGCTCAGCTCCTTCTTCACCAGCACGGATCGATAAAGCGTCCGCATTTCTGAAGACGCCGCACCTGTCGATTTTACCATCCACTCGTGAACAAGACTCCGAGGTACTTGAACTGCTCCACACGGAGCACATGGGTACAAGTGGATGAAATGAGTTTCCTCCGCTGGGTGGTGGGTCTCTACCTTAGAGATAGGGTGAGAAGCTACGTCAAAGTAAAACCGTTGCCTCTCCACATGGAGAGGAGCCAGATGAGGTGGTTCGGGCATCTGGTTTTTAGGGCGTGTCCGACCAGTAGGAGGCCACGGGGAAGACCCAGGACACGCTGGGAAGACTATGTCTCCCGGCTGGCCTGGGAACGCCCTGGAGTCCGCCCGTAGGATCTAGATCAGTGGTTCTTAACCTGGGTTCGATCGAACCCTAGGGGTTCGGTGAGTCGGGTTCAGCGGAGGTCAACACACACCCGACTTCTCGTGTAAATAAAAACTTCTCCCTATCAGCGTATTACGGCTACGGCAACAGCAGAAGTCACACTGATTACAGGTGTGTAATTTGTTTTGAGTTCAGGCACTGTGTTGGTTTTGTTTTTCGAACAAGGTGATGTTCATGCACGGTTCCTTTTTGTGCACCGGTAAAAAAAAACATGGTAACACTCTAGTGTGGGGAACATATTCACCATTAATTGGGGCGGTATAGCTCGGTTGGTAGAGTGGCCGCGCCAGCAACTTGAGGGTTGCAGGTTCGATTCCCGCTCCCGCCATCCTAGTCACTGCCGTTGTGTCCTTGGGCCAGACACTTTACCCACCTGCTCCCAGTGCCACCCACACTGGTTTAAATGTAACTTAGATATTGGGTTTCACTATGTAAAGCGCTTTGAGTCACTAGAGAAAAGCGCTATATAAATATAATTCACTTCACTTAATTAGTTGCCTATGAGCAAGCAAATTAGTAACATATTGGCTCTAAACTAGTCATTATTAAGTACTTATTAATGCCTTATTCGGCATGGACTTATTATAACCCTAACCCTCTAACCCTAACCAAATAACTCAAAATTAAGTCTTTGTTACTTGGAATATGTTCCCCTAGAGTCCAAAAAAACTCCAACTTAAGTCTTTGTTACATAGAATATGTTCCCCATACTAAAGTGTTACCGAAAACATATAACTTTGGCTTGAATTTGAAAAAAAAAAACATTTTATTTTTAACTAAAGAAAGGGTGGAGTGCCATCTCCGGGTTGGGGAGGAGACCCTGCCCCAAGTGGAGGAGTTCAAGTACCTAGGAGTCTTGTTCACGAGTGAGGGAAGAGTGGATCGTGAGATCGACAGGCGGATCGGTGCGGCGTCTTCAGTAATGCGGACGTTGTACCGATCCGTTGTGGTGAAGAAGGAGCTGAGCCGGAAGGCAAAGCTCTCAATTTACCGGTCGATCTACGTTCCCATCCTCACCTATGGTCATGAGCTTTGGGTCATGACCGAAAGGATAAGATCACGGGTACAAGCGGCCGAAATGAGTTTCCTCCGCCGTGTGGCGGGGCTCTCCCTTAGAGATAGGGTGAGAAGCTCTGCCATCCGGGAGGAACTCAAAGTAAAGCCGCTGCTCCTTCACATCGAGAGGAGCCAGATGAGGTGGTTAGGGCATCTGGTCAGGATGCCACCCGAACGCCTCCCTAGGGAGGTGTTTAGGGCACATCCAACCGGTAGGAGGCCACGGGGAAGACCCAGGACACGTTGGGAAGACTATGTCTCCCGGCTGGCCTGGGAACGCCTCGGGATCCCCCGGGAAGGGTTAGACGAAGTGGCTGGGGAGAGGGAAGTCTGGGTTTCCCTGCTTAGGCTGTTGCCCCCGCGACCCGACATTGGATAAGCGGAAGATGATGGATGGATGGATGGATGGATAAAGAAAGGTTAGGTGAATGCGAATATGAAAAGGGTAGGGTTCGGGACCTCCAACAAGGTTAAGAACCACTGATCTAGATAAAATGGCTGGGGAGAGGGAAGTCTGGGTTTCTCTGCTTAGGCTGCTTCCTCCGCGACCCCACCTCGGATAAGCGGAAGATGATGGATGGATGGATGGATAAAGAAAGGTTAGGTGAATGCGAATATGAAAAGGGTAGGGTTCGGGACCTCCAACAAGGTTAAGAACCACTGATCTAGATAAAGTGGCTGGGGAGAGGGAAGTCTGGGTTTCTCTGCTTAGGCTGCTTCCCCCGCGACCCCACCTCGGATAAGCGGAAGAAAATGGATGGATGGATGAATTTTCCCATTCTTTTAAAGTCCAGAATAGTTGACTTTATTATTTGCTAAAAGATCTGGACAAAAACCCTGAATCTTGTCCTTTATGTGCATTTGTTTCTATAAACACAGGCTTAA
Organism: Nerophis ophidion; assembly: GCF_033978795.1. Taxonomy (NCBI): domain Eukaryota; kingdom Metazoa; phylum Chordata; class Actinopteri; order Syngnathiformes; family Syngnathidae; genus Nerophis; species Nerophis ophidion. Next base: position 40,080,193 of record NC_084628.1, on the reverse strand, counting down.
GGCTAAGGTTTCTCTTTGGATTTCATCATACAAAAAAATAAATAAGCTTTTTTTTTTTTCTTTTTTTGGTTTTCAATTTGTTGCTTTGGCTCAATATCTGCAAACACACACATAAATACTGTGCTTCTGTCAAGCGAGTGTCCCTTGGTCACAGGAGAGATAGCACAGTGCTCCTTGAGGAAGGAGGCTTCAAAGGTTAGATGCGTAGAAAGGCACTTACAGTCAACACAGTTTGTCGCGCACCAGCAGACTGACGCCTCTCCAGTCTGGGGTGCAGATTCAGTCGAGGTGCGTGGTGTCAGAATACTGCATATGGCATCCGGTTACCGGCCTTGGCGTGGGGGCTGTGTGCTATTAGCTGGGCGAGTAGCGGTCAATGGTGCGGGTCTCAGAGAGAGCTTGTTGGGGAGGGGGCAGAACTTGGCACAGACCGTCCATCTTGTCGTGGACGAGGCCTCCGAGGTGCTCGGACGCCAGTTTGGAGAGCGGGTAAAGGCTCTCCATGACCTTGGCGTCAGCGACCAGCTGCTGCTGCGCCTGGATGAGGAGCTCGTTGGCCTTCTCCTGTTTCAGCCCCAGATGCTCCGCCGTGTACTTGCTCAGTGGGTAGATGCCCTCGGCAAAGTCCAGCTTCAGTTTTCCTTCGGTGGTGAGGCCCCCCGCGGAACCCCCGCTGCTGTGCATCTTCATGTGACTGATCAGATTGCGCTGCTGGGCAAACTTCCCTCCGCACACTTGGCACTCGTAAGGCTTCTCCCCGGAGTGGATGCGCATGTGCTCGGTGAGGCGGTACTGGCGGGTGAAGCGCATCCCGCAGGAGTCGCAGGCGAAAGGCTTGAGGCCCAGGTGGCTGCGCATGTGGCGAGTCATGGTTCCGCGCTGCGTGAACTTCTTGCCGCAGATGCTGCAGGGGTACGGCCGGGTCAGCCAGTGGGTTTTTTCGTGCTGACGCAGAGTGGCGGGGTCTTTGTAGGACTTTTCGCAGGAGGAGCAGCGGTATGGACGGATCATCTCCGCTATGGCCCCTGAAGCCAAAGCTTGACTGGACTTCGTCTCCAGGTGGGACAGGCTGTTCAGACTGTTGGTGCTGCTCAAGCCCCCGTAGCCATTGGTGCTATTGTTGATGTTCTTGCTGCTGTTGCTGTTTGCCAGCTCCCCGCCTGAGTTACCATACAGCTCCTCCTCCGTGTGTGTTTCCACATGCGCGTTGAGCTGCTCTGAGCTTGGAAAGCCCTTGTCACAGGGAATGCAGACATACAGGTTGTCCCCAAAACTCTCCGGCTCGTACGGCACGTGGAACCTCCCCATTGGACCTGAAGGGGAAGGGCGACCTTCGCTGCTGCCCGTCTCCTCCGTGCCAGAGCCGCTCTTGTCGTCCGGGCCCTCGCTTTCCTCGCCGATCTTGTTGTGATTGTGTCGCCGCTCTCCGTTCTCACCCCCGTCCTCCTCCTCCTCTTCTTCCTCCTCGTCTTCACCTGTGTATGCCAGAGGCTCGTGTTTCACCCAGCGATAGATGTTACCCACCTCTCTTCCGGACTCCCCGTTTTCAGTGGGGGTGTCCGGGCTTGCGGGGCACGGGTAGCGCTCCGTACCCTGTGATCTCGAACGATGGAGGTGGGGGAGATGGGGACCGAGTGGATGATTGTGATGGGGAAAAGAAGGTGGGGTTAGAGTCTGATCTGTTGTCTCCATTTTTTCCGAGGGGAAGGCTCTTCCGTTCGTGGGACTGGTGCGTCCGTTCGGGGTCCCATCTCGCTCCTCGTCATTGTGGTTGGTGACCACATGCGACTGGGAGAGAGTGTGCTGGGACTGGGAGTTAGGACTCTTCTTTGAGAGATCAAGGCCATAGTTGGGGGAGCAGTTTCTCTCCGGAAGGGCTGAACGTAGGCCAAGCTGGGCCGGTAGAACCGACTGCATGGACGGGAACATCTGGGAGCTTTGAGTGGAGGTGGGAGCGTACAGCTCACCAGCATGGATGGCAAGCCGGTGGGGAACCAGCTCCTCGAGTGGGGGAGGCCGGGGTGTGTGGCTGTTCATAATCCCCCCCGGAGGGCATGGCTGGATGACAGGTGTGGACACCCTGTACCGACCTCCACTGCCTAAACCCATACCAGGCCCCATTTTTGCATAGGTGAGGAAGGCAGGCCCAGTGCGAGGAGGGTACTTGCCGTTTCTTTTCAGCTTCTTTTTGCACAGAGCCACTAAGTCAAGCAGCTGAAGATAGCTGGCCGCCGCCAAGACGGCGCCCAGGTTGGGCTCAGTGGGAGAGGCGGGGTCCCCTTCTGTGAGGCGTCCTGTGTAGATGTAGTCCAGAATCACCCGGAAGACCCCGGGACTCACCATCTCGTGGTCGAGGTTGATGAGATTGTCGTGGACCACCAAAGACTTCAAGTAGAGGCTGCTGGCCGCCAGAATGTTCTTGTGCGCCCTGAAAAGGGCGTTCTGCACCACGATGATGACGTCACACAGGAAGCCTTTGGTGCGCTGACTGTTGAGCTGCAGGAGGAGATCCCTCGCATGACTTGGAACTTCCATGACATCCAGCATCGTCTTTAGTCCGCCACCTGCACGGAGAGAGACCACGGTGAGACGTCACGGCGCCAAAAAACATCATAGTGATATCTTATCTGTGTTACGGGAATGATGATTTCAGTTGTTAATTTTCAGGTGTGAGCACCAAGGGCATTGATGAGACGTAATATTGCCACTGCAAAGTTGAAGGGTTGAGTTATGTACGTGTTCCATGTTCTAGTTTCTTCAAAATAGCCACCATTTGCTTTGATGACTGCTTTGCACACTCTTGGCATTCTCTCCATGAGCTTTACAAGGTAGTCACCTTAAAATGCTGGTCACTTCACAGGTGTGCTTGAATGCACTTAATGAATGAAGTGTACTTTTCTGCACGATACCTCAGATATGTAACACAAGTGAGCAGTAGAGAATATTAAAGTGATTTGTGGTCCACAACATGTTTTGCTTGATTCATTATTGACGTGTTTCTTGCTACTTTATTGTCGTATATTTTTTACATGAGATTTCCAGTTCATTTTATCATCATTCAATATTCAGTGTTTTATCTTTCATAGTTAATATTGTAAATCCCACATTCTTTATTTTCATGTACATTCTGAGTGTCTCAGTCAGTAAAAAAAAATTTAAAATTCCATTCCGTTTCTTAAAGCGATCCGTCATAACGTTTTTAGCTGTCAATCAGACATTATTGTGAGATTTTTTATGTATATATTTATATATATATATAAAAAATGTTTATATATATATACAGGGTTTCCCACACATTCATTTATTTGTGGCGGCCCGCCACGAAAGAATTACGGCCGCCACAAATTGAAAAATAAATAAATAAATAAAAATAAATAAAATATTAATTTTTTTAGCCGGCTTTTGACTCGCTCGACCGCTCATAAAAGCAATGGGACTGTGTCTGTGAATGGAGCTTGTAGTTACATACTATATAAATATGTAAATATTATATAAATATGTAAATAAAGTGTTGTAATTAAATTCAAACTCCGCGTTCTTCTTGGTCTGTAATTTTCATCATAGGTACACTTCAACTGTGAGAGACAGAATGTTAAAAAAAAATCCAGGAATTTTGGTGGAAAATAAGTATTTGGTCAACCATTCAAAGCTCTCACTGATGGAAGGAGGTTTTGGCTGAAAATCTCACGATACATGGCCCCATTTATTCTTTCCTTAACACGGATCAATCGTCCTGTCCCCTTAGCAGAAAAACAGCCCCAAAGCATGATGTTTCCACCCCCATGCTTCACAGTAGGTATGGTGTTCTTGGGATGCAACTCAGTATTCTTCTTCCTCCAAACACCACCAGTTGAGTTTATACCAAAAAGTTCTATTTTGGTTTCATCTGACCACATGACATTCTCCCAATCCTCTGCTGTATCATCCATGTGCTCTCTGGCAAACTTCAGACGGGCCTGGACATGCACTGTCTTAAGCAGGGGGACACGTCTGGCCCTGCAGGATTTGATTCCCTGTCGGCGTAGTGTGTTACTGATGGTAAGCATTGTTACTTTGGTCCCAGCTCTCTGCAGGTCATTCACCAGGTCCCCCCGTGTGGTTCTGGGATTTTGGCTCACCGTTCTCATGATAATTTTCACTCCACGGGATGAAATCTTGCGTGGAGCCCCAGATCGAGGGAGATTATCAGTGGTCTTGTATGTCTTCCATTTTCTGATAATTGCTCCCACAGTTGATTTTTTCACACCAAGCTGCTTGCCTATTGTAGATTCACTCTTCCCAGTCTGGTGCAGGTCTACAATTCTTTTCCTGGTGTCCTTCGACAGCTCTTTGGTCTTGGCCATAGTGGAGTTTGGAGTCTGACTGTTTGAGGCTGTGGACAGGTGTCTTTTATACAGATAACGAGTTCAAACAGGTTCCATTAATACAGGTAACGAGTGAAAGACAGAAGAGCTTCTTAAAGAAGAAGTTACAGGTCTGTGAGAGCCAGAGATCTTCCTTGTTTGAAGTGACCAAATACTTATTTTCCACCATAATTTACAAATAAATTCTTTAAAATTCCTACAATGTGAATTCCTGGATTTTTTTCCACATTCTGTCTCTCACAGTTGAAGTGTACCTATGAGGAAAATTACAGACCTCTGTCATCATTTTAAGTGGGAGAACTTGCACAATCGCTGGCTGACTAAATACTTTTTTGCCCCAGTATATATATATATATATATATATATATATATATATATATATATATATATATATATATATGTATATATATATATATATATATAGATATATATAGATGGATATATATATATAGATGTACCAGCCCGCAGACACATTTTTTTCTAAAAATTTGGCCCCCCAAGTCCAAAAACTTGCCCAGGCCTGATATATTTAGTATGTACGTTTAGATGAGTTTAGTGTGGAAGAACCTCATCAAAAGCTTGTAGGCCCTTTCTGTGGTGACCTCTGACCTCAGAATAGTTCTTCTGGATGACCGGATAAACATTTCCACTTCCTGTTGTGCTCAAAAAGAGAAAAAAGCAAGCGTCCAATAAAATATGACGGCGTTTGAAGAAACCCAATCTGCGGTGCTGCTAATCGAATCAAACTCCCGAGCGTTTTTCATTACTTCCACTAATTAACAGGATAGGTCAGTCGGGGTGTTCTGAACTCCTATTTACATGGCATTGTGGAAAGATCATTATTGATGGTTGTTGAGTTTTTTGCTGCAGTGTTTTGTGTTTACATGATGATGCAATGCTGTCACATCTCCCAGCAGCAACATTCCTGCACGCTCAAATGTCAGCTCTTCACTAAAGTCACGCAGGCAACATGTCGCCTTCAACACACATCTGAGGAGGCTGGGACCGACACAAACTGTTTGCTTTTACGGCTTGTTCTGATAGCAGATGGGACACAAGTCATACGGCATTTTAGCGGACAAAAAAGTTTTACATAAATATACATTTTCTGCCATTTTGGGGTTTTATGGAGACTCCTTGTGAGGTTTTGAGACATCTGCTACGATTACAGGACTAGAATTGTGCTGCTGAAGCAACTCCCTTTTTTTGTATTTTTGTGTAAGGATCCCCTACCCCCTTTACAACATTTTAGCGGAAAAAAGTTTGAAAAAATATCCATTTTCTGTTTTTATGGAGACTCCTGGTAAAGTTTTGAGACATCTCCTACAACTACAGCACCAGTATTGTGCTGCTGAAGCAAGTCCGTTTTTTGTGTGTGTGTGTGTAAGGGTCTCCCCCTTACGACATTTTAGCGAAAACATTTTTCCAAAAATATGCATTTTGTGCCATTTTTGGGTTTTATGGAGACCCCTGATGAGGTTTTGAGACATCTCCTACAACAACAGCACCAAAATTGTGCTGCTGAAGCAAGTCTGTTTTCTGTCTTTTTGTGTAAGGTTCCCCCTTATGACATTTTAGCAAAAAATGTTTTCCAAAAATATGCATTTTCTGCCATTTTTGGGTTCTATCAAGACTCCTGATGAGGTTTTGAGACATCTCCTACAACTACAGGACCAGTATTGTGCTGCTGAAGCAAGTCCTTTTTTTTAAATTTTGTGTAAGTGTTCCCCCTTATGACATTTTAGCGGAATTTTTTTCCCAAAAATATGCATTTTCTGCCATTTTCCGGTTTTGTCAGGACTCCTGATGAAGTTTTGAGACATCTCCTACAACTACAGCACCAGTATTGTGCTGCTGAAGCAAGTCCTTTTTTTTAATTTTTGAGTAAGTGTTCCCCCTTATGACATTTTAGCGGAATTTTTTTTCCCAAAAATATGCATTTTCTGCCATTTTTAGTTTTTATCGGAACGGAGTCCTTTGCCATTAGGCAGGGCGGACCCTAAGGAACTCCTCATGAAGTTTTGAGACATTTCCTGCAACTACAGCACCAGTATTGTGCTGCTGAAGCAAGTCAATTTTTTTTTTTTTTTGTGTAAGGGTCTCCCCCCTTACGAAATTTTAGCGCAAAAAAGTTTGAAAAAAATATGCATTTTCTGCCATTTTGGGGTTTTGTCGGGACTCCTGGCGACATTTTGAGACATCTCCTACAACTACAGCACCAGTAATGTGCTGCTGAAGCAAGTCTGTCATTTTGAATTTTTGTGTAAGTGCCCCCCCCCCCCTTACGACATTTTAGCGAAAAAAGGTTTTCCAAAACTATGCCTTTTCTGCAATTTTCAGGTTTTCCCGGGACTCCTGTTGAAGTTTTGAGACATCTCCTACAACTACAGCACCAGTAATGTGCTGCAGAAGCCAGTCCTTTTTTTAAATTTTTTTGTAAGTGTTCCCTCATATGACATTTTAGCAGAATTTTTTTTTTCCCCAAAAATATGCATTTTCTGCCATTTTTAGGTTTTATCCGGACTCCTGATGAAGTTTTGAGACATCTCCTACAGCTACAGCACCAGTATTGTGCTGCTGAAGCAAGTCTGTTTTTTTTTTGTGTGTGTGTGTGTGTGTGTGTGTGTGTGTAAGTGTTCCCCCTTACGACATTTTAGCGAAAAAAAAGTTTTCCAAAAATATGCATTTACTGTCATTTTCTGATTTTTTCAAGACTCCTGATAACATTTTCAGACATTTTCATCAGCTACAGGATCAGTATTGTGCTGCTGAAGCAAGTCTGTCATTTTGAATTTTTGAGTAAGGGTCCCCCCTTACGACATTATAGCGAAAAAAAAGTTTTCCAAAAATATGCATTTTCTGCCATTTTCGGGTTTTGTCAGGACTCCTGATGAAGTTTTGAGACATTTCCTACAACTACAGCACCAGTATTGTGCTGCTGAAGCAAGTCCTTTTTTTAAATGTTTGTGTTAGTGTTCCCCCTTATGACATTTTAGCGGAATTTTTTTTCCTCCAAAAAATATACATTTTCTGCCATTTTTAGGTTTTATCGGAACTCCTGATGAAGTTTTGAGACATTTCCTACAACTACAGCACCAGTATTGTGCCGCTGAAGCAAGTCAGTTTTTCTTTTTTTGTGTGTGTGTAAGGGTCCCCCCCTTACCAAATTTTAGCGCAAAAAAGTTTGAAAAAAATAAGCATTTTCTGCCATTTTGGGGTTTTGTCGGGACTCCTGACAAAATTTTGAGACATCTCCTACAACTACAGCACCAGTATTGTGCTGCTGAAGCAAGTCTGTCATTTTGAGTTTTTGTGTAAGGGTCCCCCCCCTTCTAACATTTTAGCGAAAAAAAGTTTTAAAAAATATGCATTTTCTGCCATTTTCGGGTTTTGTGGGGACTCCTGATGAGGTTTTGAGACATCTCCTACAACTACAGCACCAGTATTGTGCTGCTGAAACAAGTCCATTATTTTGAATTTTTTTGAAAGGACATTTTAGCAAAAAAAAAACTTTCTTTTTTTTTTTTAAATATGCATTTTCTGCCATTTTCGGGTTTTGTGGGGACTCCTGGAGAGGTTTTGATACATCTCCTACAACTACAGCACCAGTATTGTGCTGCTGAAGTAAGTCCGTTTTTTTGAATTTTTGCGTAAAATTCTCCCCTTGTGACATTTTAGCGAAAAAAAGTTTGAAAAAAATATGCATTTTCTGCCATTTTCGGGTTTTGCTGATGAGGATTAGAGATATAAATAAACAGTGAGTCACTACTTGCAGATTGTGTGCAAAAAAAAAAAAGTCACTCACAAAAATGATCTTTTTCTATTATTATTATTTAGCATTATGGGAGGAAAGTCTTTGAAATAAAGAGGTAAGGAAATGATTTTTTTTATTGCATAGTTTGCAAAAAAAACACATTTAAGTAGTGAGATTATTAAAAAAAATATGAAGAAAGTTTTTTTAACAAGTCATTAAGTATGCTTTTTCTGTTTTTTTCTTATCTAAAGAATCTGTAAGTTGAATTACAATTTGGATTTGACACGCCGTTATTTCCCAAGCTGTCATTTAAAGCCTTTCCTCGTCTGGCTTCCATTACGGAACTCTCATATTTTAACATAAATTTCAGCCTGCGGTCGCATGAAACTCAGAGAGCAGCGAGACTCAGTCAGCCAAGCACCTTTTACTCAACTCTTGCCCTCAACGTACTCTCTGCTTAGAGCTCTCTGCTTAGTACTCTCTGCTTAGTACTCTCTGCTTAGTGCTCTCTGCTTAGTACTCTCTGCTTAGTGCTCTCTGCTTAGTGCTCTCTGCTTAGTGCTCTCTGCTTAGTGCTCTCTGCTTTGTACTCTCTGCTTAGTACTCTCTGCTTAGTACTCTCTGCTTGGTGCTCTCTGCTTAGTGCTCTCTGCTTGGTGCTCTCTGCTTAGTGCTCTCTGCTTAGTACTCTCTGCTTAGTACTCTCTGCTTAGTACTCTCTGCTTGGTGCTCTCTGCTTAGTGCTCTCTGCTTGGTGCTCTCTGCTTAGTGCTCTCTGCTTAGTACTCTCTGCTTAGTGCTGTCTGCTTAGTGCTCTCTGCTTAGTGCTCTCTGCTTAGTGCTCTCTGCTTAGTACTCTGTGCTTAGTACTCTCTGCTTAGTGCTCTCTGCTTAGTACTCTGTGCTTAGTACTCTCTGCTTAGTGCTCTCTGCTTAGTGCTCTCTGCTTAGTACTCTGTGCTTAGTACTCTCTGCTTAGTGCTCTCTGCTTAGTTCTCTCTGCTTAGTACTCTGTGCTTAGTACTCTCTGCTTAGTGCTCTCTGCTTAGTTCTCTCTGCTTAGTACTCTGTGCTTAGTACTCTCTGCTTAGTTCTCTCTGCTTAGTACTCTGTGCTTAGTACTCTCTGCTTAGTGCTCTCTGCTTAGTGCTCTCTGCTTAGTACTCTGTGCTTAGTACTCTCTGCTTAGTGCTCTCTGCTTAGTTCTCTCTGCTTAGTACTCTCTGCTTAGTGCTGTCTGCTTAGTGCTCTCTGCTTAGTGCTCTCTGCTTAGTGCTCTCTGCTTAGTACTCTGTGCTTAGTACTCTCTGCTTAGTGCTCTCTGCTTAGTACTCTGTGCTTAGTACTCTCTGCTTAGTGCTCTCTGCTTAGTTCTCTCTGCTTAGTACTCTGTGCTTAGTACTCTCTGCTTAGTGCTCTGTGATTAGTGCTTGCTATTTCTTCCTCACTATGGTCGGACACAGCAGTTTTCTTTGGATTCATGTTTTAGAAAAAATATCATGTTACTCTTTATTTTATGCTGCCCTTTTATTTCTTTTTTTTTGCTGCAGTTGTTACATAAACTGAAACTTTGTACATGGTCATTGTTATATATTGTATATATTATATACATATATATAAAAAATATATTATATATCAGTATCAAATATTGCATATATGTTATATGTTATATTGCTACTATGGTACATTTATTTACATTATCCTTTCCATCCTTACCCTTTCCAAACTTTTTAACTGAGCTACTGTGTGGAACAATTTCCCTTGCAAAACAATAAAGTTTGTATAAGTCTAATATAATATAATATTTCGCTATATATTAAATATTACAAATATGTTATATTTATATATTGCGACTATGGTACATTTTTTTGTCTACTTTATACCTGCATTATCCTTTGTAACTGAGCTACTTTGTGGAACAATTTCCCTTGTAAATCAATAAAGTTCATCAAACTCTAATATAATAACATAATAAATCAGTATATATTATTAACTGTATATATAATATGTAAATATTACACATATGTATATTATAATATACGTAATATGTTATATAAATATGATATTTATAACATACATCCATAAACGTGGATGCATACGCTAAAGTGCAATATACTTATCTGTACAGTAATTATTTATTTATTTATTTATATCTGCACCTTATTGATTTTTTATCCTGCACAACCATGAGCGAATGCAACAAAATTTCATAAAGTTCACATTTGAAGGACAATAAAAGTCCCAGTCTAAATATTTATATTGCAACCAGGGTACATTTTGTGTCTACTTTATATCTGCATTATCCTTTCCATCCTTACACTTTCCATCCTTTGTAGCTGAGCTACTGTGTGGAACAATTTCCCTTGTGGATCATTAAAGTTGGTCTAAGTCTAATATAATATAATATATCAGTATATATTATAGACTGTATATATAATATGCAAATATTACATCTATGTTATATTTATAAATATAAATATATTTATATAAATATTTATCCTGCACTACAACCAGATAATACAACAAACTGTTGTTCTTATTTGTACTGTAAAGTTCAAATTTGAATGACAATAAAAACAAGTTTAAGTCTAAATATTTATTTTGCTACTATGGTACATTTTTAGTCTTATTCATACCTTTTGTTTTTGCCCTCTTTTTGTGCCCTTGTGTGCATTATCCTTTCCATCCTTTGTAGCTAAACATATTAGACTTAGACCAACTTTAATGATCCACAAGGGAAATTGTTCCACACAGTAGCTCAGCTACAAAGGATGGAAAGTGTAAGGATGGAAAGGATAATGCAGGTATAAAGTAGACTCAAAATGTACCAATATAAAATATAACATATATGTAGTATTTACATATTGTACAGTATATAATATATACTGATATATTATATTATATTTGTATATAGTATGTACAATATATAATTACCATGTACAATATTACAGTATATGTAGCAGTCGCAGCAAAAAAAAAAAAAAAAAGGCAACATAAATAAAGAGTACATCCAACAGAAAATACAAATGATAAGATATTGTGTGGAACAATTTACCTTCTGGAATAATAAAGTTTGTCTAAGTCTAAGTGAAATTGGAAACTTTGCACCTAATTCTAGATTTCTCTGGAGGACATCTAACAAAATATATTGAAAATATGCTAGAATACAAGATTGGTATAGAACATATCCTTAAATAATATAATTGTACTATTAAATATGCAAATTAAAATAAAACATTTGTTGAATTACAATTTTTTTTATTTTAATTTGCATATTTAATATAGTAAAATTATATTATTTATGGACACGTTCTATACCAATCTTGTATTCCAGTATATTTTTTATTTTAAGATTGGTATAGAACGTGTCCCTTAAATAATATCATTTTACTATAGTAAATATCCAAATTAAAACAAAAAATATGTTGGAATACAAGATTTTTTTAAATTGTATTAAATATCCAAATTAAAATAAAAAAAAATCTTGTATTCCAACATATTTTTTATTTTAAGATAGGTATAGAACTTGTCCTTATATAATATCATTTTACTATATTAAATATCCACATTAAAATAAAAACAATCTTGTATTCCAACATCATTTTTATTTTAATTTGGATATTTAATATACATTTATTTTTTTCTTTTAAAATTAGTATAGAATGTGTCCTTATATAATGTAATTTTATTACATTAAATATACAAATTACAATAAAATAAAAATCGTGTATCAGATTTTTTTTAAATATTATATTTGTATATTATATATACAAAATATAGCAATTACCATGTACAATATTACAGTATATATATATATATATATATATCCATCCATCCATTTCCTACCGCTTATTCCCTTTTGGGGTTGCGGGGGGCGCTGGTGCCTATCTCAGCTACAATCGGGCGGAAGGCGGGGTACACCCTGGACAAGTCGCCACCTCATCGCAGGGCCAACACAGATGGACAGACAACATTCACACTCACATTCACACACTAGGGCCAATTTAGTGTTGCCACTCAACCTATCCCCAGGTGCATGTCTTTGGAAGTGGGAGGAAGCCGGAGTACCCGGAGGGAACCCACGCATTCACGGGGAGAACATGCAAACTCCACACAGAAAGATCCCGAGCCTGAATTTGAACCCAGGACTGCAGGAACTTCGTATTGTGAGGCAGACGCACTAACCCCTCTGCCACCGTGAAGCCATATATATATATATATATATATATATATATATATATATATATATATATATATATCTGTTTAAAAAAAAATCTTGTATTCCAACATCTTTTTATTTTAATTTGGATATTTAATATAGTAAAATGTTATTTAAGGACACGTTCTATACCAATTTTGTATTCCAACATCCATCCATTTTCTACCGCTTATGCTTATTCCCTTTGGGGTTGCGGGGGGCGCTGGGGCCTATCTCAGCTATAATCGGGCGGAAGACGGCGTACACCCTGGACAAGTCGCCACCTCATCACAGAGGCAACACAGATAGACAGACAACATTCACACACTAGGGACCATTTAGTGTTGCCAATCAACCTATCCCCAGGTGCATGTCTTTGGAGGTGGGAGGGGCCTATTCCCAGGTGCATGTCTTTTTTTAAGAACATGTCCTTAAATAATAAAATTTGATTATATTAAGTATTCAAATTAAAATAAAAAAAATCTTGTATTCCAACATATTTTTTATTTTTAGATATGTATAGAATGTGCCCTTAAATAATATAATTTTACTATATTAAATATCCAAATTAAAATAAAAAAAATATATTGGAATACAAGATTATTTTCATTTTAATTTGGATATTTAATATAGTAAAATTATATTATTTAAGGACACATTCTGTACCAATCTTAAAATAAAAAAACATGTTGGAATACAAGATTGGTATAGAACATGTCCTTAAATAATGTAATTTTACTATATTAAATATCCAATTAAAATTAAAAAAAATATATTGGAATACAAAATTCTTTTCATTTGGATTTGGATATTTAATATAGTAAAATTATATTATTTAAGGACACGTTCTATACCAATCTTAAAAGAAAACATGCTGGAATACAAGGTTGGTACAGAACGTTTCCTTAAATAACATAATTTTACTATATTAGATATCCAAATTAAAATAAAAAAATATGTTTGAATACAAGATTCTTTTTATTTGAATATTTAATATAGTAAAATATTATTTAAGGACACGTTCTATACCAATCTTAAAATAAAAAATATGCTCGAATACAAGATTGGTATAGAACATGTCCTTAAATAATATCATTTAACTGTTAAATATTTACATTAAAATAAAAAATATGTTGGAATACAAGATTGGTATAGAACGTGTCCTTAAATAACATAATTTTACTATATTAAATATCCAAATTAAAATAAAAAATATGTTTGAATACAAGATTGATATAGAACATGTCCTTACATAACATCATTTTACTATATTAAATATCCACATTAAAATAAAAAATATGTTTGAATACAAGATTCTTTTCATTTGAATTTGGATATTTAATATAGTAAAATGATATTATTTAAGGACATGTTCTATACCAATCTTAAAATAAAAAATATGCTGGAATACAAGATTGGTACGGAACATGTCCTTAAATAATATCATTTTACTATATTAAATATCCAAATTAAGATTAAAAAAAAAATGCTGGGTTGGTATAGAACATGTCCTTAAATAATATCATTGAACTATATTAAATATCCAAATTAAAATAAAAAATATGTTGGAATACAAGATTGGTGAAGAACGTGTCCTTAAATAACATAATTTTACTATATTAAATATCCAAATTAAAATAAAAAATATGCTGGATTGGTATAGAACGTGTCCTTAAATGATATAATTTTACTATATTAAATATCCAAATTAAAATAAAAAATATGCTGGAATACAAGATTGGTGCAGAACGTGTCCTTAAATAATATAATTTTACTATATTAAATGTCCAAGTTAAAATAAAAAATATTTTGGAATACAAGATTGGTATAGAGCATGTCCTTAAATAATGTCATTGAAGTATATTAAATATCCAAGTTAAAACAAAAAATATTCTGGATTGGTACGGAACATGTCCTTAAATAATATAATTTTACTATATTAAATATCCAAATTAAAACAAAAAATATTCTGGATTGGTATAGAACATGTCCTTAAATAATATAATTTTACTATATTAAATATCCAAATTAAAATAAAAAATATGTTTGAATACAAGATTATTTTCATTTGAATTTGGATATTTAATTTAGTAAAATTATATTATTTAAGAACATGTTCTATTCCAATCTTAAAATAAAAAATATGCTGGAATACAAGATTGGTATAGAACATGTCCTTAAATAATATCATTTTACTATATTAAATATCCAAATTAAGATAAAAAAAATATGCTGGATTGGTATAGAACATGTCCCTAAATAATATAATTTTACTATATTAAATATCCAAATTAAAATAAAAAAATATGTTGGAATACAAGATTGGTATAGAATGGGTCCTTAAATAACATAATTTTACTATATTAAATATCCACATTAAAATAAAAAATATGTTTGAATACAAGATTATTTTCATTTGAATTTGTATATTTAATATAGTAAAATGATATTATTTAAGGACATGTTCTATACCAATCTTAAAATAAAAAAATATGCTGCAATACAAGATTGGTATAGAACATGTCCTTAAATAATATCATTTTACTATATTAAATATCCAAATTAAGATAAAAAAAATATGCTGCGTTGGTATAGAACATGTCTTTAAATAATATCATTGAACTATATTAAATATCCAAATTAAAATAAAAAATATGCTGGAATACAAGATTGGTGCAGAACGTGTCCTTAAATAACATAATTTTACTATATTAAATATCCACATTAAAATAAAAAATATGTTTGAATACAAGATTCTTTTCATTTGAATTTGGATATTTAATATAGTAAAATGATATTATCTAAGGACATGTTCTATACCAATCTTAAAATAAAAAATAATATAATTTTACTATATTAAATATCCAAATTAAAATAAAAAATATGTTGGAATAAAAGATTGGTATAGAACATGTCCTTAAATAATATAATTTTACTATATTAAATATCCAAATTAAAATAAAAAAATATGCTGGAATACAAGATTGGTGCAGAACATGTCCTTAAATAATGTCATTGAAGTATATTAAATATCCAAATTAAGATTAAAAAAAATATGCTGGGTTGGTATAGAACACGTCCTTAAATAATATCATTGAACTATATTAAATATCCAAATTAAAATAAAAAATATGTTGGAATACAAGATTGGTATAGAACGTGTCCTTAAATAACATAATTTTACTATATTAAATATCCAAGTTAAAATTAAAAATATGTTGGAATACAAGATTGGTGCAGAACGTGTCCTTAAATAATATAATTTTACTATATTAAATGTCCAAGTTAAAATAAAAAATATACTGGATTGGTACAGAACATGTCCTTAAATAATATAATTTTACTATATCAAATATCCAAATTAAAATAAAAAATATGTTGGAATAAAAGATTGGTAGAGAACATGTCCTTAAATAATATAATTTTACTGTATTAAATATCCAAATTAACATAAAACATATGTTGTAATGCAAAATTGGTATAGAACGTGTCCTTCAATAATATCATTTAAAAAGGCTTTACTATATTTAACATCCAAATTAAAATCACACTGTCACAAAGCATACACAGGGAGCACATTTTCCTCCCTTCATGCTGTCATGTCCTCCCTTCATGCTGTCATGTCGTCAACAGTGTGTCCAATTATTATTGATCACGCTCATGTTTTTAATGCCTTCCGCCACTTCGCAAAAGTGCATTTTTCTTGCCACCAGAAGTGCGTTTCGAGGAGCAAAAGGTGAAAAGGTCACGTCACTCCTCTCCGATTGCATCAAAACAAATCATCACACCATCGCCATGGGAACTGGGTTAGCGCTCGTGCAACATCAGATTGGGTGTCATCCTTTTGCGAAAGAAAAAAGCGTCGAAAGCGTAAAATACACCGACTTGACGTTTTCTGCTGAATTGTTAGCAAAGGTCTCCTACCGCACGAAGGACTTTGCAGGCAACTTTCTACTCATCCTCTAAGCAGGATGGTCAACCAGGACGGAAAGTCAAGCTGACAAATCCCTGCTGTCATCACGCAAAAGTCCAAATTAAATAATAAATTAAAAAAGAGGGGAAAACGGCAATTTTCAAGTCTGACACGAGCTGCACGCTGCTTGACTTTCAGCACACAAACCACATCATCAAAGGAGCTCCAACCAAGTGTCATGTCAAAGTCACAATCATCATCTACTCATAATAGTCCTAGTTCAAGAGTTCTGCATTTAGGGGTTAGTCATCGCTCCAGATTACTGTTAGCATGTGTGGAAAAGAAGGAATGGAAACATTCCTTTTTGTAACTTTTCACGTGGGAGAATGAAAAATCAACCAAGAGCGTTTTTAACATGTTTACATGCAGAGTCAAATAGATTGTGACAAGGGATGGGAGCTTTTATTTTGTAGCTTTTAACACCTAAGGATTAATAACCAGTGAAGATATGTTCAGCGGGACCACTTTTACATGCAAACTAATGAAAAAAAGGTCAATTCAAAGGAGGAAACATGTTATTTTAGGTTTTTACAGTCAAAATGTAGTTATCGGTGAAAGCATTTTTCCAAAAAACAAAGTAAGAAACTATAATAAAATAAATAAAAAATAGAAAACAATTGACGTGTGGAAAAGAAGGAATCAAGATTCCTTTTTATAACTTTTTACACAGAATAATTAAAAATCAACATGTTTACATGCACAATTATATTAGATTGTTACAAGGGATGGAAGCTTTTATTTTGTAGCTTTTTAACACATAAGGATTAAAAATCAGTGAAGATATTTGTAGTATTTTTTTAATAATAAAAGTAAGGTCAATTCAAAGGATGAAAAATATTTGTTTTAAGCTTTTACGGTCAGAACGTAAAAATTGATAAAACCATTTTACTATAACATTTCAAAAATAATAATAATAATAAAACTTAAAGTTATTGACATGTGGAAACGAAGGAATCAAAACATTTAAAAATCAATAAAGATCATGTTCAACACGTTTACAAGAGATGGAACCTTTTATTTTATAAGAACCAGTGAAGACATTTGTAGTTATTTTTAAATAATGAAAATAAGGTCAATTCAAAGGATAAAACATTTTTGTTTTAAGTTTTTACAGTCAAAACGTAATAATCGGTAGAACCATTTTACAAAAACCAAAGTAGGAAACTATTAAAAAATTGTTTTTTAAATAAATAAAATAAAGAGTTAAAGTTATTGGTGTGGAAAAGAAGGAATCAAAACATTCCTTTTTGTAACTTTTTACGCAGAATAATTAAAAATCAACACATATTATATTCAGCATGTTTGCATGCACAATAATATAGATTGTTACAAGAAAACATTTTATTTTGTAGTTTTTAACACATATTTGTAGTTATTTTTAAATAATGAAAATAAGGTCAATTCAAAGGATGAAACATTGTTTTAGCTTTTTACAGTCAAAACGTAATAATCAGTGAAAGCATTTTACAAAAAACAGAGGAGGAAACTATAAAAAAAAACATAATGAATAAATAAATACATAAATAAAAAATCTAAGGAATCAAAACCTTCCTTTTTCTAATTATTTACACAGAATAGTCAAAAATCCACAAAGATCATATTCAGCAATAATATAGATTTTTACAAGAAATGGAACCTTTTATTTTGTAATAACCAGTGAAGACATTTGTAGCTATTTTTAAATAATAAAAATAAGGTCAATTTGAAGGATGATTTTTGTTTGAGCTTCAAAACGTAATAATTAATTAAAAAAAATGTTTTCAGCCAGTCAACTTTTTACGAGCAATTGTAGGAAACTATAAAACAAAACAAAAATGTCATTTTAATCAACAAGTCAAACAGGTTTCCACATCTTTCTTCTGACGTTATTTTACTTTTAAGGTCAACACTTTTGTTTGTTTTTAACTGCTTTTACCCGACACTTGACTTTCACTTTCTCATTCCACGCCTGCGAGCATGAGTATTGATAACATTCTTTTTTTTCCCCTTCCTATTGTGCACTTTTACCGAGCAGCCCAATGCAAATGTGGCAACACATGACATAAAGCACACGTCCACGCCTCACGTTTGTTTTGTTTTGCTGTATAAAAGAGAAATCACCGCTTAGAAAGTTGTCCCTTTGTGCAAGAAAAGCTATAAAAAAAAGTGTGAAAAAAGGCCAGTGCGTGCAGGAAAAAGGCAGAATGATGTTAAATGTAGGTGAGCGTGTTGTTACCTGCATGGCCTAAGTCTGCTGCCATCCCATCCAGGTCTGCCTCAATGATCATGTCAGCATGTCAGCATGTCGCTGGTGTCTGACCTCCCCACTGCCAGCCTCCACAACGCCATGCCAGCTTTCCTGCACGTCTACCACCTCTTTTTCAACATTATTAATTGATATCAACTTCGTCTGGATCCTCAGGTCCGTCCTCCTTCTCCTCCCACCCACTTTTGTCTCTCTCTCTCTCTTCTCCAACCCTCCTTTTTTTCTTTCTCTTCCCCTCCTATGCAAAAAAAAAAAAACACCGAGACGCGCTCAGAAAAGCATGAGTTTCCTCCTATTTTGCCCTGTGGTAATTTCCTGTGCCGTGTTAGCGCGGAGGCGACACGAGAATGTGAGCGCTGGCCTGCAGCGTGATGTCAGGCCAGAATCAAAAAAGTAAAAAAAGGTAACACGGAGGGCAGGAACTTCCAGTGACCCCAACTTGAACTTCTCCACACATCGTCTTAAAGAGACAGACAGCGCTTTTTTTTTTTTTAAATTTAATACGCGTGAGAATTTCTGCAGTGGTGTGTTCTTGCACGATTGTGCCGTGTTTCACTCTCTGTGGGATTTCACAGCAAATATGTTTCTTTTTTTTGGAAAATGACAGAAATATTCGTAAAGGGCCCTTAAGTGCTTTTCATTCAAAGCAATCGCGACGTTTAGTTGACTTATTTCTTTTATTTTGGGGTCATCAGTTAGATGAGTTTGCCGGATATTTGAAAAATAAAATAAATATATTAATACGTGTATTTTATCCAATCCAATCTAATTGATCATTTGTTTAGTCTTTATTTTGGTGTCTTCACTATTTTCGAGTGTGTGAGTATGTGTTTTTAAAGCAAATACAGATCTATACAAAAAAATAATAATAATTATGAAATAAGTTTGTAAATTGCCCTGATATTATTTTAATCAGTCCCAGTCTCAGTCTTTAATTTATTGAGGTGTGTTACATTTATTTTGGTTTGTTAACTACAGTATCTTGTGAGTGTAATGGAAATATTGAGATCTTTTTTATTGCTTTGTGCTATATATATACATACTGTATATGTGTGTGTATATATATCTGTATATATAAATATATATATGTGTGTATATATATATATATATATATATACACACATGTATATATATATATATATATATATATATATATATACACAAAAGGGACAAGCGGTAGAAAATGGATCGATATATATGTATATATATACAGTATATATAAACACATACACACACAGTATGCATGTATATATAAATATATATATGTATATAAATATATTTATAGATGTATATACATACACATACATATATATATATATATATACATATATATATATATACACATGTATATATATATACAGAAAAGGGACAAGCGGTAGAAAATGGATCGATATATATGTATGTATATATATATATATAAACACACACACAGTATGCATGAATATATAAATATATATATAAATATATATACATACACACAAATATATATACATACATATGTATTTATATATGCATATATATATATATGTGTGTGTGTGTGTACATATGTATACTCATTAATAGAATGTAGAGCTAGTAGAATCAGACAAAATCTACATCAGGACCTTTGGATTGAAATGCTACTTATTGGTTCTTGTAAATGTTTGAATAAGTCAAATAACAAGTCTATACCGGCTGACAAAAGGTAGTTAACCTTTAGAAAAGGTGAACATATCCTTCTTATAGACAGTGCCATCATAACCATGACATCATACCTTGGAGTCGGACTCATGTCTGGACTTCTTCTTTTCTCATCCAATTGTATCATCCAATTCTGTCCTCTCTTCAATACTTTCAAGTTCTACTGTGTTGATGGTGAAAAGTGGCTCACTACAGTACTAAAGTACTACAATGAGAAGGAAAGTGGCTCACCAAAGTACTAGAGTAGTCCAAAGAGAAGGAAAGTGGCTCACTAAAGTACTAAATTACTCCAAAGAGAAGGAAAGTGGCTCACTAAAGTACTTAAGTACTCCAATGAGAAGGAAAGTGGCTTACAAAAGTACTCCAAAAAGAAGGAAAGTGGTTCACTAAAGTACTTAAGTACTCCAATGAGAAGGAAAGTGGCTCACCAAAGTACTAAAGTAGGCCAATGAGAAGGAAAGTGGCTCACTAAAGTAGTCCAAAGAGAAGGAAAGTGTCACACTTAAATACTAAAGTAGTCCAAAGAGAAGGAAAGTGGCTCACTAAAGTACTAAATTACTCCAAAGAGAAGGAAAGTGGCTCACTAAAGTACTAAAGTAGTCCAAAGAGAAGTAAAGTGGCTCACTAAAGTACTAAAGTAGTCCAAAGAGAAGGAAAGTGGCACACTAAATTACTCCAAAGAGAAAGAAAGTGGCTCACTAAAGTAGTCCAAAGAGAAGGAAAGTGGCTCACTAAAGTACTAAAGTAGTCCAAAGAGAAGGAAAGTGGCTCACTACAGTACTAAAGTAGTCCAAAGAGAAGGAAAGTGGCTCACCAAAGTACTAGAGTAGTCCAAAGAGAAGGAAAGTGGCTCACAAAAGTACTAAAGTACTCCAAAGAAAAGGAAAGTGGCACACTAAAGTACTTAAGTACTCCAATGAGAAGGAAAGTGGCTTACAAAAGTACTCCAAAAAGAAGGAAAGTGGTTCACTAAAGTACTTAAGTACTCCAATGAGAAGGAAAGTGGCTCACCAAAGTACTAAAGTAGGCCAATGAGAAGGAAAGTGGCTCACTAAAGTAGTCCAAAGAGAAGGAAAGTGGCTCACTAAAGTTCTAAATTACTCCAAAGAGAAGGAAAGTGGCTCACTAAAGTACTAAAGTAGTCCAAAGAGAAGGAAAGTGGCTCACTAAAGTACTAAAGTAGTCCAAAGAGAAGGAAAGTGGCTCACTAAAGTACTAATGTAGTCCAAAGAGAAGGAAAGTGGCTCACTAAAGTAGTCCAAAGAGAAGGAAAGTGGCTCACTAAAGTACTAAAGTAGTCCAAAGAGAAGGAAAGTGGCTCACTAAAGTAGTCCAAAGAGAAGGAAAGTGGCTCACTAAAGTAGTCCAAAGAGAAGGAAAGTGGCTCACTAAAGTACTAAAGTAGTCCAAAGAGAAGGAAAGTGGCTCACTAAAGTAGTCCAAAGAGAAGGATAGTGGCTCACTAAAGTACTAAAGTAGTCCAAAGAGAAGGAAAGTGGCTCACTAAAGTAGTCCAAAGAGAAGGAAAGTGGCTCACTAAAGTACTAAAGTAGTCCAAAGAGAAGGAAAGTGGCTCACTAAAGTACTAAAGTAGTCCAAAGAGAAGGAAAGTGGCTCACTAAAGTACTAAAGTAGTCCAAAGAGAAGGAAAGTGGCTCACTAAAGTACTAAAGTAGTCCAAAGAGAAGGAAAGTGGCTCACTAAAGTACTTAAGTAGTCCAAAGAGAAGGAAAGTGGCTCACTAGAGTAGTCCAAAGAGAAGGAAAGCGGCTCACTAAAGTACTTAAGTAGTCCAAAGAGAAGGAAAGTGGCTCACTAGAGTACTAAAGTAGTCCAAAGAGAAGGAAAGTGGCTCACTAAAGTAGTCCAAAGAGAAGGAAAGTGGCTCACTAAAGTACTAAAGTAGTCCAAAGAGAAGGAAAGTGGCTCACTAAAGTACTAAAGTAGTCCAAAGAGAAGGATAGTGGCTCACTAAAGTACTAAAGTAGTCCAAAGAGAAGGAAAGTGGCTCACTAAAGTAGTCCAAAGAGAAGGAAAGCGGCTCACTAAAGTACTTAAGTAGTCCAAAGAGAAGGAAAGTGGCTCACTAAAGTACTAAAGTAGTCCAAAGAGAAGGAAAGTGGCTCACTGAAGTACTAAAATATTCCAAAGAGAAGTAAAGTGGCTCACTAAAGTACTAAAGTAGTCCAAAGAGAAGGAAAGTGGCTCACTAAAGTACTAAAGTAGTCCAAAGAGAAGGAAAGTGGCTCACTAAAGTAGTCCAAAGAGAAGGAAAGTGGCTCACTAAAGTACTTAAGTAGTCCAAAGAGAAGGAAAGTGGCTCACTAGAGTAGTCCAAAGAGAAGGAAAGCGGCTCACTAAAGTACTAAAGTAGTCCAAAGAGAAGGAAAGTGGCTCACTAAAGTAGTCCAAAGAGAAGGAAAGTGGCTCACTAAAGTAGTCCAAAGAGAAGGAAAGTGGCTCACTAAAGTAGTCCAAAGAGAAGGAAAGTGGCTCACTAAAGTAGTCCAAAGAGAAGGAAAGTGGCTCACTAAAGTACTAAAGTAGTCCAAAGAGAAGGAAAGTGGCTCACTAAAGTAGTCCAAAGAGAAGGATAGTGGCTCACTAAAGTACTAAAGTAGTCCAAAGAGAAGGAAAGTGGCTCACTAAAGTAGTCCAAAGAGAAGGAAAGTGGCTCACTAAAGTACTAAAGTAGTCCAAAGAGAAGGAAAGTGGCTCACTAAAGTACTAAAGTAGTCCAAAGAGAAGGAAAGTGGCTCACTAAAGTACTAAAGTAGTCCAAAGAGAAGGAAAGTGGCTCACTGAAGTACTAAAGTAGTCCAAAGAGAAGGAAAGTGGCTCACTGAAGTACTAAAATATTCCAAAGAGAAGTAAAGTGGCTCACTAAAGTACTAAAGTAGTCCAAAGAGAAGGAAAGTGGCTCACTAAAGTAGTCCAAAGAGAAGGAAAGTGGCTCACTAAAGTACTTAAGTAGTCCAAAGAGAAGGAAAGTGGCTCACTAAAGTAGTCCAAAGAGAAGGAAAGCGGCTCACTAAAGTACTTAAGTAGTCCAAAGAGAAGGAAAGTGGCTCACTAGAGTACTAAAGTAGTCCAAAGAAAAGGAAAGTGGCTCAATAAAGTACTAAAGTGGTCCAAAGAGAAGGAAAGTGGCTCAATAAAGTACTAAAGTAGTCCAAAGAGAAGGAAAGTGGCTCTTTAAAATAGTCCAATGAGAAGAAAAGTGTCAAACTGAAGTACTAAAGTCCTCCATGCAAAGCTGCAGTCTACACGCCAACAGTGACATCTAGCGGCGGACTGAGGCAACAGCAAGTTGTGTCAGGAGGACCATACCATAAGTATTGAGAAGGCCTTGCAGACTTTAGCACAAGCTGTAACTTCAAAAATAACATTTATTTTTATGTTTTAGTTGTTTTATATATATATATATAGATATATATATATATCTCTCTATATATATATAACTTATTAATTTTATGTGTTTGAGTGATTATTAAAATGGAGACATTATTTTTTTCAGTAATGACAAAATATCTATAAATATATGTAGTTTAACTTCACACATATATATATTTCATATATACATACATATACATTTATATACACACACATACATATATATACACATATATGTATATACAGTATGTATTTATATATAAATATATATGTATATACAAATATATATGTATATATACATGTCTATGTATATAAAATATGTACATATGTATATATAAATATACATATATCTATATATATGGATGTGTATATATATATATATATATATATATATATATATATATATATATATATACATATATATATATATATATATATATATACATATATATATATATAAAACCATCTCCACATTTCTCAGATGTTTTGCAACGGGATTTGCACCTTCAACTCACAGGCTTCACGCGTGCAGTACAATTAATACACATAAGTAGTTACATAATAGTAACATCAAATATTTTCCATGTAAAAATTGTTAAGCTATTTTACTGTTCAATTTATTTGTAATAATACAAAAAAAAAGTACCATAATAAGTAATTATTTTAGGTCTGAATTATTACACTATTAACATTGTAATACATTTTTGACACATATTAAGTTCATCTTATATATATATATATACTGTATTTTTAATCACATGTGAATAATGCTGTATAATAGACTGTTGTTATATTATTCACATGTAAAAAAAGTTTGTCTATTGTGAGCAAACTGTGGTGCTGAATTTCCCCCAAGGATCAATAAAGTACTTTCTATTCTATTAAATTGTAAGATTCAAGCCCAAAGAATATGATTAAATAATAACAACCTAACCCTCAATACAACGATGAAAGGTTTCATTTAAGACCAAATTCAGCACATGTGCATCATGTTTTTATTATCATGTCCAAGTCATTATCATGAAGACTACGAATGGTTGTATTATTTTTACTCGTTAAACAATCACAATTATAATACTCAATAATTGTGGTGAGAGTTGTAACATTAGAGTTGTTATTACTCTTTCATCTTTAATGCGGGCAATTGAAGCGCATAACGAAAGTCAAAAGTCTTAAATAAATGTTCAGTAAATATTCCTAATCATTTTCAAATGTTTCTTCTGACTCCCCGAAAATTGAATTAGTTTGCTTTTGTTTTCAATTCCACTTTCCAGCACTTGTGGTTTGTTTGAAAGGAGAAGCTGAACTCGGTTAGGCTTTCCACCACACTTAGCAGAGGTCACGACCTCCATAAACCCGGACTGTGCCTGGGATTTAGCCCGCTCTGTCTCCGTCAGCCCCGCTCCCCAAGGAAGGACACAAACTGGACCGCCACCGGGCTCGTTAGCGACCCGACCGTTAAGCCCCGTTTGTTTTGATGGCGACGGCATCTGATAATCTCATAAGGCCGGCTCCTCTTCCTCAGGACGGCCGAGGCAGTCCAAGGTGCCGCCGCCGCGCGGAAGTGAGGTGCAACACCCGAGAGCCTGCGGGGCTGAAGGGGGATGAGCGCATTGTCTCTGGCTTCCATGTTCCCCTGATGAACTGCTGATAACCTCCCAGACATGGAGCTCCAGCCTGCGCACTTTCAATTCAGGCTCCAAAATAGTTTTTGGATGCATTTTATTTTTCCACGGAGGTTGGACTTTGTCACATGGATGGTGCGTTTAAACGTACACGTACACCACCGCGCTGCGTTGGTCTCCACATCACTTCTTATCTTATTGAGAACTAGCAGCACAAATACCCAAAGGAAGACAAGTTTAAAACCATCATTTTGGGTTCTTTTTTTGCAGGAAACTAAGGCCTATTTAATTGTTTTGAGGGTGGAGTGGTACTACTAAGTGTTTCCACACAAACGTCCGTCATGCAATTAATTGTTTAAAGTGGAAAAGGGAACCAAACAACTCCAACGCACATCTGTAATATTCTTCCAACTTTTTTTTTTTTTTTTGCCACATTGTGTGACTAAAAAGGAATTAAAATGTATCTTTTATTAAATTAACTTTTGCTACCTGGATTCAGAGAGTTCCTATGTAGAAAGGAGCAAAGGATAAAGCCAAGGTAAGTTTTACCTGACTGTAACCCGGAATAAATTGTTGACCTGAAAATACAAAATAAAATCTGTCTGGAGCCACAAAAAAATCAAAATTCTATAAAATCAACAAACAATAAGCCAGGGGTAGGGAACCTATGGCTCTAGAGCCAGATGTGGCTCTTTTGATGACTGCATCTGGCTCTCAGATAAATCTTAGCTGACATTGCTTAACACGATAATTATGAATAATTCTGCTGGAATTCACAGTGCTAAAAATAAAGTTCAAAATACAAAACATTCTCATGCATTTAAATCCATTCATCCGTTTCCTACCGCACCTGTTCAAGAAGTCGCATTAATGGTAAGAAGTACTTTATGTCAGAAAGACTACTCGGGACTAGGCATTGAGGTAAAAACATGACTTAATTTAAACTAAAAAAAGATACAAACAAAAATCGCTCGAAGCGGAGGCACAACTTGGGCTAAGAAGAAAGCTAACGCATAAACAGACTATGAACATAAATCAAACAAAACCTACTTGGCATGGCATGAAGCACGAAACTATGGCAAGGCATGAAACAAGTCAGCACAGAGCAAGAAAAGATCACATTGACGCCAGGGTGACTGACTGGCAAAGACAAGCTTAAATACTGCCTCCGATTAGTGCTCGGGAAGCAGGTGAGTGGGCATTATTTCCACCAGAGACAGGTGGACAAAATGAGTAACCAAGGAAACCATACAAGGGAGTGGAAATAAAACAGGAACTTAAAGAGACCAAAAGACAAACAGCACATGGCCAAACAAAAACATGATCAACAGACATGACATTTGATTTATTATTGGTTAGCTTCAGAATAACAATGTTATGAAAAAGAACAAGAGACTTAATATACTCTAAAAATGTTGGTCTTACTTAAAAATGCACGCGTTTAGTTGTATTCAGTGTTAAAAAATATGATATGGCTCTCACGGAAATACATTTTACAATATTTGGCTTTCATGGCTCTCTCAGCCAAAAAGGTTCCCGACCCCGGTTGGTTACAAAGCAAAGTAGTGATCGGCATCATGATTAATAAGTCCACCTTTAAAAATGCATAGACCCAATAGAAGTCTGGCCTCCGTCAGACCAGCCAACATTTGAACCCTGAAATACTTTTCTTCACGTTGTTTCTCTGCAGGTTTGCATATTGTTGCATTTTGCCAGATCCGGTTTCAACTTCAGTCTGGATAATGTTCCTGAGTCAAGACACCAGCAAACTTACGTTGCGTGACGTGCGAAGCGTGTCGGAAAAAAGCTCATAAATCACGTGTAAACAACATTTCCTCACGCAATTTGTTCTGACCGCACGTGCTCCTTTACCTTATATCGCCGCACAGTGACTCAGGGACAGTAACACCACAGAACAGCACAAAGTGTGCGGCCATATTTTATGCAGGGGTTCTTGGGCCCTGTTCAATATTTACACGCAGTACATGTCAGAAGTTCGGACTCACCTTTCCATGACTACCGTATTTTTCGGGCTATAAGTCGCAGTTTTTTTCATAGTTTGGCTGGGGGTGCGACTTATACTCAGGAGCGACTTATGTGTGAAATTATTAACACATAACCGTAAAATATTAAATAATATTATTTAGCTCATTCATGTAAGAGACTGGACGTATAAGATTTCATGGGATTTATGTATTAGGAGTGAGAGATAGTTTGGTAAAGGTATATCATGTTCTATATGTTATAGTTATTTGAATGACTCTTACCATAATATGTTAGGTTAACATAGCAGTTGCTTATTTATGCCTCATATAAAGTACACTTATTCAGCCTGTTGTTCACTATTCTTTATTTATTTTAAATTGCCTTTCAAATTTCTATTCTTTGTGTGGGGTTTTATCAAATAAATTTCCCCAAAAAATGCGACTTATATATGTTTTTTCCCTTCTTTATTATGCATTTTCGGCAGGTGCGACTTATACTCCGAAATAAACGGTATTTACATTGTAGATAGTCACATCAAAACTATGAATGAACACATGAGGAGTTATGTACTTAACAAACAAAAAGGTGAAATAACTGAAAACATGTTTTATATTCTAGTTTCTTTAAAATAGCCACCCTTTGCTCTGATTACTCTTTTGCACACTCTTGGCATTCTCTGGATGAGCTTCAAGAGGTGGTCACTTGAAATGGTTTTCACTTCACAGGTGTGCTTGAAGCTCATGGCGAGAATGCCAAGAGTGTGCAAAGCAGTAATCACAGCAAAGGGAGGCCATTTTGAAGAAATTAGAATATAAAACATGTTTTTTTTACATAACTCCACGTGTGTTCATTCATAATTTTGATGTGACAATCTAAAATGTAAATAGTCATGAAAATACTGTAAAAAACAGGCATTGAAGGAGAAGGTATGTCCAAACTTTTGACCTGTACGTGATGTATTACATTTTATTATTATTATTTAGGGCTGGGCAACGATTAACATTTTCAATCGAAGTTAATCGCACTATTTCTCTGATTAATCGTGATTAACTGCATTTTATACGCAAAGCACAATAATGAATTCAAAAGTAGTGTGTAATGCACCTTTATTGGAATATTCTCCCACATGAACAAAAGCGCCAAAACATTTGTTGTGCAAACACAATTTAAATCAGTCCTTGTTAAACAGTAGCAGTTAAATAGCATATCTTATGAAAATCAACTCAAAAAATGTAAATACAAACATTTAAGCTTATTTCCACTGCCAGGGTATTTAAGTTATCCTGTTTGTTATGGAAAATAAATATAATCTACATACAAATATCTGAGCCACAATCATAACATCTGAACAGGCAATTTCTGAGGTAACAGCAGAAACATTTTTTTTATCAGGGTCTTATATTTAAAAAAACCTACATTATAGGTAGTGGGCTGTTTTAGGGAATTTTTGATCAAATTATCCGTAGTAGCAATATTAATAATGTTGTGTTTATTCTGCGTAGTGCACTTAAAATAATTATGACCATATCTAGGAATTGATATGATGGGATTGTTTGCTTGGTGCTTTGATAAACTGAACGCATCATATACATGGTACTATATTGTGATGTTATGCGCCAGGGAAAAAAAGAACTACCCTACCCAGCATGCAACAGGAGTGACGAGCATGCGCGGTAGCCCGGTATAGGTTGTGTCGCCATGACGGCATCTTGTATGTTGTGATATGCACGCTCTGAAAGCAAACGTTAAGAACTCAGCCAACACTCCTGGTCTGCATTATTCATAAATAGACAGACAACACATATACTCCGCTGCTTCACAGGCCGTTGGATGTAGCCGGCAAAGTATTCCCATGCTAGCTAGCCGGTCTAGCAAGCACGCGTCATTCAGTCCAAAACGGCCCGATCTATCCACATTCAGAATTGTCTGGCGGTCGTAAGTGATCCCGGAGTGACCACGCTGTAAGCCAGCCATGAAATTTGCAGAATTGTCCGGTATTTTTGCCAAATGTTCCATCTTTACCAAGAGCCCCTCGACGCCGAAGTACATCCGGGAGATGCCATCTTGTTAAGAAAAGGCGTTAACAAAATAAAAGCATGTAAACAACATACGCAAATGTGCGATAAAATAATTGTCGGCGTTAATAGATTGATGAGTTAACGCGTAATTAACGCATTAATTTGCCCACCCCTGCTGCTGCTCACTGCTCTCCTCACCTCCCTGGGGGTGAACAAGGGGATGGGTCAAATGCAGAGGACAAATTTCACCACACCTAGTGTGTGTGTGGCTATGATTGGTAAATGTATTGTCCTGTACTATGTCAAGGTGCACACCACCTATTTGTGTTTGACTTACCTTTACAAAAAGCAATTATTTCAGTTTGCCCGAAATCTAAGGATTATTAGTTCTTTTTAAATCATTTCTTAAGTTTGTTCTGCTTTTCTAACGGCAAATTTTTCCATGACTTCCCCTGAGCAGAAGGCAGTCGGGTCATCTGCAAATAATATTAACTAGAGGTCTTTCCTGCTTTTGCCGACGGGGTTTATGTATAGGTCGGACAGTTTTTGGGTCTCAGAACTGAGCCCTGAGGTACACCATAATATATATACAGTCTTGCTTCCTGTTGGTTAAGTAGCTTTTCACCCAGTTCGAAGCCACACCCCTAATAATAATTGATGGCATCAAATAGATAAGTAAACTTCTCTGTTTAACATGCCTTGACATATTTCAACTAGAGCTAGACTTTAGACATGAACCAGAAAGTTTGATCATATTACGCCTATACTGTATATACCTTTATATAAATATATACCTAAATATATACTGGCTCACCTGCACTGACTTCCTGTGCACTTAAGATGTGACTTCAAGGTTTTACTACTTAGGTATAAAATACTACACGGTCTAGCTCCATCCTATCTTGCTGATTGTATTGTACCATATGTCCCGGCAAGAAATCTGCCTTCAAAGGACTACGGCTTATTAGTGATTCCCAGAGCCCCAAAAAAAGTCTGCGGGCTGTAGCGCGTTTTTTATTGGGGCTCCAGTACTCTGGATGCTAGCTCAGTAGAAGCATTTAAGTCCCATCTTAAAACTCATTTGTATACTCTAGCCTTTAAATAGACGCCCTTTTTGGATCAGTTGATCTGCCGTTTCTTTTCTACTTAGCCCCCCTCTCCTTGGTGGAGGGAGAGGGGGCACAGATTGAGTGACCTAAGTCAGACCCAGGGTGGACCACTCATCTGTGCATCAGTTGGGGACGTTTCTGCGCTGCTGACCTGTCTCCACTCAAGATGATCCCTTGCTGGCCCCACTATGGACTGGACTCTCACTATTATGTTAGATCCACTATGGACTGGACTCTCACACTATTATTTTAGATCCACTATGGACTGGACTCTCACACTATTACGTTAGATCCACTATGGACTGAACTCTCACACTATTACGTTAGATCCACTATGGACGGGACTCTCACATTATTATGTTAGATCCACTATGGACTGAACTTTCACACTATTATGTTAGATCCACCATGGACTGGACTCTCACAGTATTATGTTAGATTTACTATGGACTGGACTCTCACACTATTATGTAAGATTTACTATGGACTGGACTCTGACTATTATGCTAGATCTACTATGGACTGGACTCTCACACTATTATGTTAGATCCACTATGGACTGGACTTTCACTATTATGTTAGATCCACTATGGACTGGACTCTCACACTATTATGTTAGATCCACGATGGACTGGACTCTCACACTATTATGTTAGATCCACTATGGACTGGACTCTCACTATTATGTTAGATCCACTATGGACTGAACTTTCACAATATTATGTTAGATCCACTATGGACTGGACCCTCACAATATTATGTTAGATTCACTATGGACTGGACTCTCACAATATTATGTTAGATCCACTATGGACTGGACTCTCACACTATTATTTTAGGTCCACTATGGACTGGACTCTCACACTATTACGTTAGATCCACTATGGACTGAACTTTCACACTATTATGTTAGATCCACTATGGACTGGACTCTCACACTATTATGTTACATCCACTATGGACTGAACTTTCACACTATTATGTTAGATCCACTATTGACTGGACTCTCACACTATTATGTTAGATCCACTATGGACTGGACTCTCACACTATTATGTTAGATCCACTATGGACTAGACTTTCACTATTATGTTAGATCCACTATGGACTGGACTCTCACTATTATGTTAGATCCACTATGGACTGAACTTTCACACTATTATGTTAGATTCACTATGGCCTGGACTCTCACTATTATGTTGGATCTACTATGGACTGGACTCTCACACTATTATGTTAGATCCACTATGGACTGGACTCTCACACTATTATGTTACATCCACTATGGACTGAACTCTCACACTATTATGTTAGATCCACTATGGACTGGACTCTCACACTATTATGTTAGATCCACTATGGACTGGACTCTCACACTATTATGTTACATCCACTATGGACTGAACTCTCACACTATTATGTTAGATCCACTATGGACTGGACTCTCACACTATTATGTTAGATTTACTATGGACTGGACTCTCACACTATTATGTAAGATTTACTATGGACTGGACTCTCGCACTATTATGTAAGATTTACTATGGACTGGACTCTCACTATTATGCTAGATCTACTATTGACTGGACTCTCACACTATTATGTTAGATTTACTATGGACTGGACTCTCACACTATTATGTTAGATGCACTATGGACTGGACTCTCACTATTATGCTTGATCTACTATGGACTGGACTCTCACACTATTATGTTAGATCCACTATGGACTAGACTCTCACACTATTATGTTTGATCCGCTATGGACTGGACTCTCACAGTATTATGTTAGATCCACTATGGACTGGACTCTCACACTATTATGTTAGATCCACTATGAACTGGACTCTCACTATTATGCTAGATCTACTATGGACTGGACTCTCACTATTATGTTAGATCTACTATGGACTGGACTTTCACATTATTAACTAGATCCACTCAAAGTCCATTGCACATCTCCACGTTGCAATGGACCCCCCATGGTTTCTCATTGTCATCCCATTGGGTTGAGTTTTTCCTTGCCCTTATGTCCGATCTGAGCCGAGGATGTCGTTGTGGCTTGTGCAGCCCTTTGAGACACTACTTAGGGCTACATAAGTAAACTTTGATTGATTGATTGTTCCTAGCTCCTTTCACACTGCCTGCCTTGAAGTTAGGAATTTTGCAGATTCTAGTTTAGTTGAGTCTTTATTTGAAGGGACAATGCACAGAGGCATTCATTTCAAAGACAGACATGTCCTGCACCAGATTGTAGCCTAAGAGCTCATTTCCATCTGCAGTCCCTGGTGACCTGAATTAAAGATGTACAAAAACATAAAATTATACTGTAGCATGTAATCAAATTAAGAAAAGTCCTAAATTGTCCGCTCATTGACACACACTTCTAGATTCTAAGCACCCCTCCTTTACATCAGAACACATCCACAATACATGCTCTCCTTTTTGTGTTCAAATCCCCAACGTTGGGCCGCAGATGTGAGTTGGTATCAGAGCTGGGATGGTGTGAAAAGCCCCGAGACGGAATGAGAGGTTACATTTGTAGGTAGTAACAGGCCACGTGACAGCGTATTGAGGTTTAACACCTGAGACTTTGCACACACTGTCAAGCTAGCATTTTGCACATTCCGCAGCTGAAAGAAATCTCATTTGTGGAGATGCTAATTTTCCAACACGGGGTTAACGACTCAACAATCAAACGGTGCTTCTTTTTTCTTGCCTGCTGTGGAAAAAGCGAGTAGATAATTGCACGTGTGCCTCTGAGCCCAGCTGGTGTCTTTGCAGACTTTATCTGACTTATCAATCAGCCTCCTGAGGCCTGCTCGGGACTTCAAACTTCAGCTTGTCAAAACACAAATCCAGTCTGGCGCTAATAAACCCCAATCATTGAACTTTTTATGAACTTCTTTTTTCCAAGCAAAAACTTGCTGGTGGTGAGCAATAATGTGCAAGGAGTTTGTGTCACTGAGAGCAAAAATGTCTCTTTTCCCGCAGAAGTGGAGACGAAGCATGCGCTCTCACTGTCAACCTTCCTGCGGGTGTTGCAGGCACACATGAGACATGCTGTGTACCTTGCACCAGTGGAGGTACCTTCCATGCAGACGTCTGGGAGCAGATACCAGATATTGGTACCTTGAAGCAGACACTATCGCCATTGTTCTCACACTTTTTCCTTGCTTTTTTGTTCATCACGGTGCAAAGACTTGGTGGCTACACGTACAGTTCATGAGACATATTCAGTGCTGGCGCTAGGAATTTTCAAAATCAAGTTATAAAAATGGGGTCCCACAGAAAATGTTTGGGGTCCCACTTTTTTGTAAACTTTTAAAAAACTAAATGAATTTCCAACTTTTTTAAACTTACAAAAAATCTAGACTTTCGGACAAAAAAAAAATTCCGACTTCATGACACTTGGAAAAATCACAAATTTTTGATACTTGGAAAAAATGTCCGAACTTTAGACAAAAAAAAAAAAGAGACTTTTTGACACTTGGGGGGAAAAAAAGACATTTTCATAAAAAAAAATTTGGACTTTTTGACACTTACAAAAAAATCTAGACTTTTTGACCAAAAAAATTCCGACTTTATGACACTTTGAAAAATCCCAAATGTCTGATGCTTACAAAAAATGTCCGAACTTTTGACCTAAACAAAAAAAAACTGACTTTTTGACACTTGGAAAAAAAAAACGACATTTTCACCAAAAATCCAGACTTTTTGACAAAAAAATTCAGATTTTTTTTGACACTTGGAAACAATCCCGACTTTTTGGTACTTAGAAAAAAATCCAGTTTTTGACCCCAAAAAATTTGAATTTTTGGATATTTACAAAAAATCCCGACTTTTTGACACTTAAAAAAAAATCCAGACTTTATGACCCAAAAAATTCAGACTTTTTGAGAAAAAAAATTCAGATTTTTTTTGTCACTTAGAAAAAATCCCGACATTTTGACAAAAAAAATTCCGAGTTTTTGACACTTACAAAAAATCCCAACTTTTTGACCAAAAAAAAATGCCGACTTTTTGACACTTAGAAAAAATCCCAACTTTTTGACACTTAGAAAAAATCCCAACTTTTTGACGTTTGGAAAAAAACTAAACTTTTTGACAAAATTTATTTTGATCTTTTGATACTTGGAAAAAATCCCGACTTTTTGACACTTGGAAAAAAATACAAACTTTTTGACCCAAAAAATTCCGACTTCTTGACACTTGGAAAAATCCAGACTTTTTGACAAAAAAAATTCAGATCTGTTGACACTTAGAAACAATCCAGACTTTGACACTTAAAAAAAATACAGACTTTTTGCCCCCCCAAAAATCCTGCTTTTTGACACTTGGAAAAATCCAGACTTTTTTACACGAACAAAAAATCTCGACGTCCTGACAAAACAAATTCCACACTTTATGACACTTAGAAAAATCCCGACTTTTTGACATGTACAAAAAAATCTAGACGTTTTGACAAAAAGAATTCCAAACTTTTTGACACTTAGAAAAATCCAGACTTTTTGACACTTACACAAAATCTTGATTTTTTGACCAAAAAAATTCAGACTTTTTGACGCTTTTTCAGGATTTTTCCTAAGTCAAAAAAACAGGATTTTTTTTCTAAGTGTCAAAAATTCTGACTTTTTGACACAGAAAAAATCCCGACTTTTTGACACTTAGAAACAATCACAACTTTTTGACACTTGGAAAAAAAAATACATTTTGACAAAAAAAAATTCGATTTTTTGATACTTGGAAAAAATCCCGACTTTTTGATACTTAGAAAAATCCAGACTTTTTGACAATAAAATTCCGATTTTTTGACACTTAGAAACAGTCCAGACTTTTTGACACGTACAAAAAATCTCAACGTTTTGAAAAAAAAAATCCACACTTTTTGACACTTAGAAAAAATCCCGAATTTTCAACCAAAACATTTCCGACTTTTTCACACTCTGAAATATCTCGAATATTTGACACTTCCAAAAAATCTCGACTTTTTCTCAAAAGAATTCTGACTTTTAGACACTTACAAAAAAATCCAAACTTTTTGACACTTAAAAGAATCCCAAATTTTTGACAAAAAAATTCTGACTTTTTGACGCTTTTTCAGGATTTTTTTCTAAGTGTCAAAAAGTCGGGATTTTTTCGAAGTTTCAAAAAGTCTGAATTTTTTCGGTCAAAAATTGGGGATTTTTTTCTAAGTGTCAAAAAGTGGGAATTTTTTTTGTCAAAAAGTGAGGGATTTTTTCCAAGTTTCAAAAAGTCGGGATTTTTTTCTCAGTGTCAAAAAATTGGGATTTTTTGACTAATTTTTTTTCGACTTTTTCTATCTGTAGGCAGAGAAAATGAATACCATTATAGGAGTGGGCCAAAGAAAAGGCAGACTAAATAAATACACAGAGTGGGGTGTGGGGACCCCTAGAGGTAGTTGTTGGGTGTTCCCAGCTAAATGACAGATAGTTAATAGTACTGGACCCTTATTGTTCACTCTGTTACATCAACATTGCTTTGAAAAATATATATTTCTTTCCTTTTCTCAAGTTGCTGTGCCACCTCTAAATCCTCCGTCACTTTAAAAGCCAATGTTGTGCAACCTGTCAAAAGTGGTCCCTGAACATTAGTCCACATGCATGTGGTGTGACCTCCTCACCGTCACACCTCCTGCCCTCTGCCTCAGACTCCATTGACCAAGAAAAAACCCAACTCTACGACTTCAGCGTTTACACGCTGACGTGCCTTATTTCATTGTAATGAGCACTTGTGTGGCTTTTTTTTGAAAGGCAGGCGCGCACGGCATGTCATTGGACTGAAGCCGCCGTGAGAGTGACTGAGTGTTTGCTTGCTATTTTGGTTTGAACATCTGCTGGCAATGAAGCCTCCTGGTGCCAGGGTTAGAAGCAGAGAAGAATGGCTCTTTTTCACACAGGCTGCTTTCCCACTGCAACACTATCTCATTAAATGACCATCTTCACAGCAGGTCACAGAGCAAAGCCATGAATACCGATGCGGTTAGCAGGGTAACGCAAATTACATCTTGGTGAGGATCTGGATTGGAAAAATCCAGACTTTTTGACACCTCGAAAAAATCCAGACTTTTTGACCAAAAATTTTTAGACTTTTTGACACTTAAAAAAATTTGAAAAAATCCTGACTTTTTGACACTTAAAAAACATCCAGACTTTTTGACGAAAAAATCCCGACTTTTTGACATTTACAAAAATCCCGACTTTTTGACCAAAAAAATTCCGACTTTGACACCCACAAAAAAAAACAGACTTTTTGACACTTAGTAAAATTCCAATTTTTTGACACTTAGAAAAATTCCAACTTTTTGACACTTTGAAAAAATCCAGACCTTTGCACACTTAGAAAAAATCCCACAGTTTTTAACGAAAACATTTTGGACTTTTTGACACTTAGAAAAAAAACAGACTTTTTGACGAAAGAATCAGACTTTTTGACCAAAAAATTTCCGACTATTTGACACTTACAAAAAAAATCCGGACTTTTTGACACAGAAAAATTCCAACTTCTTGACACTTAGAAACATTCTGACTTTTTGACACTTAGAAAAAATCCAGACTTTTGGACACTTTGAAAAAAAATCCCTAAATTTTTTAGAAAAACATTTGGAACTTTTTGACACTTGGGAAAAAATCCAGACTTTTTGAGCAAAGAATCCAGACTTTTTGACATTTAGAAAAGTCCTGAATTTTTGACAAAAAAAAATTCAGACTTTTTGACACTTAAAAAAAAATCCTGACTTTTTGACGCTTGGAAAAATTCCAGACTTTTTGACACTTCGAAAAAATCCAGACTTTTTGACCCAAAAAATTTAGACTTTTTGACACTTAAAAAAATTGGAAAAAATCCTGACTTTTTGACACTTAAAAAACATCCAGACTTTTTGACGAAAAAATCCAGACTTTTTGACATTTACAAAAATCCCGACTTTTTGACAAAAAAAATTCCGACTTTGACACTCACAAAAAAACTGACTTTTTGACACTTACAAAAAATCCAACTTTTTGACACTTAGAAAAATTCCAACTTTTTGACACTTTGAAAAAATCCAGACCTTTAGACACTTAGAAAAAATCCCACAATTTTTAACGAAAACATTTTGGACTTTTTGACACTTAGAAAAAAAACAGACTTTTTGACGAAAGAATCAGACTTTTTGACATTTAGAAAAATCCAGATTTTTTGACAAAAAAAATTCAGACTATTTGACACTTACAAAAAAAATCCGGACTTTTTGACACAGAAAAATTCCAACTTCTTGACACTTAGAAACATTCTGACTTTTTGACACTTAGAAAAAATCCAGACTTTTGGACACTTTGAAAAAAAATCCCTAAATTTTTTAGAAAAACATTTGGAACTTTTTGACACTTGGGAAAAAATCCAGACTTTTTGAGCAAAGAATCCAGACTTTTTGACATTTAGAAAAGTCCTGAATTTTTGACAAAAAAAAATTCAGACTTTTTGACACTTAAAAAAAAATCCTGACTTTTTGACGCTTGGAAAAATTCCAGACTTTTTGACACTTCGAAAAAATCCAGACTTTTTGACCCAAAAAATTCAGACTTTTTGACACTTAAAAAAATTGGAAAAAATCCTGACTTTTTGACACTTAAAAAACATCCAGACTTTTTGACGAAAAAATCCAGACTTTTTGACATTTACAAAAATCCCGACTTTTTGACAAAAAAAATTCCGACTTTGACACTCACAAAAAAACTGACTTTTTGACACTTACAAAAATTCCAACTTTTTGACACTTAGAAAAATTCCAACTTTTTGACACTTTGAAAAAATCCAGACCTTTGGACACTTAGAAAAAATCCCACAATTTTTAACGAAAACATTTTGGACTTTTTGGATCTTAGAAAAAAAACAGACTTTTTGACGAAAGAATCAGACTTTTTGACATTTAGAAAAATCCAGATTTTTTGACAAAAAAAATTCAGACTATTTGACACTTACAAAAAAAATCCGGACTTTTTGACACAGAAAAATTCCAACTTCTTGACACTTAGAAACATTCTGACTTTTTGACACTTAGAAAAAATCCAGACTTTTGGACACTTTGAAAAAAAATCCCTAAATTTTTTAGAAAAACATTTGGAACTTTTTGACACTTGGGAAAAAATCCAGACTTTTTGAGGAAAGAATCCAGACTTTTTGACATTTAGAAAAGTCCTGAATTTTTGACAAAAAAAAATCAGACTTTTTGACACTTAAAAAAAAATCCTGACTTTTTGACGCTTGGAAAAATTCCAGACTTTTTGACACTTACAAAAAATCCAGACTTTTTAATGAAAAAATCCCGAGTTTTTGACAAAAAAAATCCAGACTTTTTGACATTTAGAAAAATCCCAATTTTTTGACGAAAAAATTTCAGATTTTTTGACACTTAGAAAAATCCCAACTTTTTTGGACACTTAGAAAAAATCCAGACTTTTTGACACTTAGAAAAATTCCAACTTTTTGACACTTTGAAAAAATCCAGACCTTTGGACACTTAGAAAAAATCCCACAATTTTTAACGAAAACATTTTGGACTTTTTGGATCTTAGAAAAAAAACAGACTTTTTGACGAAAGAATCAGACTTTTTGACATTTAGAAAAATCCAGATTTTTTGACAAAAAAAATTCAGACTATTTGACACTTACAAAAAAAATCCGGACTTTTTGACACAGAAAAATTCCAACTTCTTGACACTTAGAAACATTCTGACTTTTTGACACTTAGAAAAAATCCAGACTTTTGGACACTTTGAAAAAAAATCCCTAAATTTTTTAGAAAAACATTTGGAACTTTTTGACACTTGGGAAAAAATCCAGACTTTTTGAGGAAAGAATCCAGACTTTTTGACATTTAGAAAAGTCCTGAATTTTTGACAAAAAAAAAATCAGACTTTTTGACACTTAAAAAAAAATCCTGACTTTTTGACGCTTGGAAAAATTCCAGACTTTTTGACACTTACAAAAAATCCAGACTTTTTAATGAAAAAATCCCGAGTTTTTGACAAAAAAAATCCAGACTTTTTGACATTTAGAAAAATCCCAATTTTTTGACGAAAAAATTTCAGATTTTTTGACACTTAGAAAAATCCCAACTTTTTTGGACACTTAGAAAAAATCCAGACTTTTTGACACTTAGAAAAAATCCAGGCTTTTTGATGAAAAAATCCCAATTTTTTGACCAAAAAAATCCAGACTTTTTGACGTTTAGAAAAATCCCAACTTTTTGGCGAAAACATTTCTGATTTTTTGACACTTTGAAAAATCCTAACTTTTTTGACACTTAGAAAAAACCCAGATTTTTTGACCCAAAAAATTCAGACTTTTTGACACTTACAAAAATTTTGACATTTTGACACTGAAAAAATCCAGACTTTTTGACCAAAAAATTCAGACTTTTTGACACTTATAAAAAATTCAGATTTTTTGACACTTAGAACATTTTGAAAAAAAATTTACTTTTTGACACTTAGAAAACATCCAGACTTTTTGACGAAAAAATCCCGACTTTTTAACATTTAGAAAAATCCCGACTTTTTGACAAAAAAAAATTCTGACTTTTTTGACACTTACAAAAAATAAAAACTGACTTTTTGACACTTAGAAAAATTCAAACTTTTTGACATTTAGAAACATTTTGACTTTTTGACACTTCGAAAAAATCCAGACTTTTGGACACCTGGAAAAAAAACAAAATTTTAGACGAAAGAATCTGACTTTTTTACATTCAGAAAAATAGAGATTTTTTGACAAAAAAAATTCAGACTATTTGACACTAACAAAAAAAATCCGGACTTTTTGACACATAGAAACATTCCAACTTCTTGACACTTAGAAAGATTCTGACATTTTGACACTTGGAAAAAATCCAGACTTTTGGACACTCCGAAAAAATCCCTAAATTTTTTTTTTTTATTATTTTGGATTTTTGGACACTGGAAAAAATCCAGACTTTTTGACGAAAGAATCCAGACTTTTTGACATTTAGAAAAATCCCGAATTTTTGACAAAAAAAAAATTCCGACTTTTTGACACTTACAGAAAAAAATCCTGACTTTTTGACACTTGGAAAAGTTCCAGACTTTTTGACACTTACAAAAAAATCGAGACTTTTTAATGAAAAAATCCAGACTTTTTGACCAAAAAATTCCGACTTTTTGATACTTAGAAAAAATCCAGATTTTTTGACAAAAGCGGTCTGTAAATGTGACTCTAGTGTGAGGAGACGGCACGGGGACAGGGACTTGTGTGTACTTAATCCAAATGTATAAGGTGTGGCTATGTCTAGGAAGTATATGAGGGTTGTTACCTGGTGGTGTTCAAGGTGCATGTTGAGATCGGGGGAGGAAGTCCAGGAAGGGCAAGGCAGGCTCGAAGGTCCGGGGACAGGCAGGAGGTCAAGGGCTGGAACGAGGCGAGAGGTCGAGATCCAGGGAGGCGGCAGAGAGTCCAGAGGGATCCGGGGAGACGAGACACAGCTTGAAACCAGGGGAAGGATGACGCGTTGCTGGATGACGACACAAAACGAGACACAGTGAGCATGACGGGGGGGAAACCACAAAAGAGCGAAGAAGCACATAAGCAAGGAAAGCTAGAGAAGCATGAGGCTTACGGTAAATGCACAGGTAGCTACGTTCTGGCACTGGAACGCAAGACGCGCTGGCTTAAGAAGGCAGGTGTGTTGATTGCAGAGTCAGAGGAGAACGTGGAGCGCACAGCAGAATGAGAGGCGGCAGGTGTAACATCTCGTAGTAATACATGCCAAACGACTTCCTCTGCGAGCATCATCAGAGCTTTTCCTCCTGCCGCTTGCAGAAAACCGAAAACGAAAAAAGTGTCTCAAAGGTTGTGAGCAGGTTCAATCAATCAATGTTTACTTATATAGCCCTAAATCACGAGTGTCTCAAAGGGCTGCAGAAGCCACAACGACATCCTGGGCTCAGATCCCACATCAGGGCAAGGAAAAACTCAACCCAATTGGACAAACCTTTTTCACTTTTAATATGTTTTTTGCAATTTAAATTGTGACAGTACCACATAAGGTATGTTTTAATTGCTGATGCGGGTTTATTGATTTTCAAATGCGCCAGAAAATAACTCGTTTTGTACACCGTTGATGTGTTTCAATGCCCAGTAATTGTGTTCCTGTATAGTATTTCTCCAGCAATGGTCATGTGGTGACATCAATGATGCTATTTTGAGGGGTCACCATTGAAGTCAAACATCACTGAAAGCCTGGGTGGGAAACGCACGGCCCGCCACTGACTGGTACTGAGGAACGTCTGAGATTCTGTTTTAATAAATACAATTATTTTAGCGAATAAAATAACAAAAGGTGGTAACGACAAGCGGAAAAAGCACAAATGGTGGTCTTTGCATTCTATTTTTGAAGTGGTACTTGCTATAAAAAGAACCATTGTGGTATCCAATTTTGGCTTTTGAAACAGGTCTTGAAAAAGGGGGACTTCTTATATTCAGGTTGCCTTATATTGAGGTCAGTAAGGTACGTTTTAGAACCAGTGAATATAGCATTTGTGTTCCCACGAGACGAGACTAGACTAAATCAGATCAGTCAAGTGAAAACCATTTCAGGTGAAGCTCATGGAGAGAATGCCAAGAGTGTGCAGAGCAGTAATCAGAGCAGAGAGTGGCTATTTTGAAGAAACTACAATAAAAACATGTTTTCAGTTATTTTTTGGTTAGTTTTGATGTGACAATCTACAATGTAAATAGTCATGAAAATAAAGTATTGAAATGAGAAGGGGTGTCCAAACTGTTGGCCTGTACTGTATATAAATTCATGTAAAGTCATAAGTGAATGTTTGCATACTATATTACCCACAAAGCCATAGATAGAAATCTGAAGTATGTCTAAGAAACCGCGTGTGTGGTTTGAGCTATAAAGAGTTGTGCTACACGAGAAACAAAGGTAAGATTTCTTTGTTCCGCCTGTCATTAAACGTCACCTCCTTGGAGAGAGGAACAAACTCGCAACACAGATTTGTTACAGAAGAATATTTTTTTTTCCTGCAAAGTGAAATTGTATCATTTTTCGTGGCGCTAGCCATGAATTTTCACGGCACACTAATGTTAAGTTTCAGTTTCAGTTTCAGTGCAACATGCACACGATACAATGACATATTTTCACTTGTTTCATTACAAAACGTCCGAAAAGGAGTAGAAAGAAGCAGTGCCTTTTCATATCATAGCAAGTGTATCCCATTTCTTTTTTCTCTGTAACAGAAGAGTGAATAAATAAATGATAGATAACTAATATACCTTAGTAAGTAAACAAATATTGAATACATAAATAATCTTTAACCAAAAAAAAAAAAGGGGTTGAATATTATCATCATAATTCTTATTGTGTGTACTTAGTGAACACTTTTAGTCTCTTAAAGTGAATGATATTGCTGCTTTGTTTTGTATCTTTACTACAAACCCCGTTTCCATATGAGTTGGGAAATTGTGTTAGATGTAAATATAAACAGAATACAATGACTTTCAAATCATTTTCAACCCATATTCAGTTGAATATGCGACAAAGACAACATATTTGATGTTCAAACTGGTAAACATTTTTTGTTTCTGCAAATAATCATTAACTTTAGAATTTCATGCCAGCAACACATGACAAAGAAGTTGGGAAAGGTGGCAATAAATACTGATAAAGATGAGAAATGATGATCAAACACTTATTTGGAACATCCCACAGGTGTGCAGGCTATTTGGGAACAGGTGGGTACCATGATTGGGTATAAAAGCAGCTTCCCAAAAAATGCTCAGTCTTTCACGAGAAAGGATGGGGCGAGGTACACCCCTTTGTCCACAACTGCGTGAGCAAATAGTCAAACCGTTTAAGAACAACGTTTCTCAAAGTGCAATTGCAAGAAATTTAGGGATTTCAACATCTACGCTCCATAATATCATCAAAAGGTTCAGAGAGGCTGGAAACCAACATTGAATGACCAAGACCTTCGATCCCTCAGACGGCACTGTATCAAAAACCGACATCAATCTCTAAAGGATATCACCACATGGGCTCAGGAACGCTTCAGAAAACCACTGTCACTAAAAACAGTTGGTCGCCACATCTGTAAGTGCAAGTTAAAGCTCTACTATGCAAAGCGAAAGCTATTTATCAACAACATCCAGAAACGCCACTGGCTTCTCTGGGCGCGAAATCATCTATGATGGACTGATGCAAAGTGGAAAAGTGTTCTATGGTCTTACGAGTCCACATTTCAAATTGTTTTTGGAAATATTCGACATTGTGTCATTCGGACCAATGGGGAAGCAAACCATCCAGACTGTTATCGACGCAAAGTTCAAAAGCCAGCATGTGTGATGGTATGGGGGTGCATTAGTGCCCAAGGCATGGGTAACTTACACATCTTTGAAGGCACCATTAATGCTGAAAGGTACATACAAGTTTTGGAACAACATATGCTGCCATTTAAGCGCCGTCTTTTTCATAAACGCCCCTGCTTATTTCAGTAAGACAATGCCAAGCCACATTCAGCACGTGTTACAACAGCGTGGCTTCGTAAAAAAAAGAATGCGGGTACTTCCCTGGCCCGCCTGCAGTCCAGACCTGTCTCCCATGGAAAAAGTGTAGCGCATTATGAAGCGTAAAATATGACAGCGGAGACCCCGGTCTGTTGAACGACTGAAGCTCTACATAAAACAAGAATGGGAAAAAATTCCACTTTCCAAGCTTCAACAATTAGTTTCCTCAGTTCCCAAACGTTTATTGAGTGTTGTTAAAAGAAAAAGTGATGTAACACAGTAGTGAACATGCCCTTTCCCAACTACTTTGGCACGTGTTGCAGCCATGAAATTCTAAGTTATTATTTGCAAAAAAAAATTGATAAGTTTGAACATCAAATATTTTGTCTTCGTAGTGCATTCAATTGAATATGGGTTGAAAAGGATTTGTAAATCATTGGATTCCGTTTATATTTACATCTAACACAATTTCCCAACTCATATGGAAACGGAGTTTGTACATTTAAGGTTATATTTCTCCTCTTTTGTTGAGAAGAATTGTTGTACATTCTATATCCAAAATGATGTATTATTATAACTTATCTTTTCTGTAACGCAGTTAATGAATGAAGTGTACTTTTGCAGTTATTTCCCATATTCCTACACAATAACTCAGATATGTACCACTAGTGAGCAGGAGAGAATATGAAGTGATTTTTCGTCGAGAAAATGTTTTGCTTTATTTAATATTGACTTGCTTCTTGCTACTTTTTGTTGTTAATTTTTTTACATGAGGTTTCCAGTTCAGTTTGACATCAGTCAATATTCAGTGTTTTATCCTTCATAGTTAATATTGTAAATCCCACATTCTTCTTTTTTCATCTACATTCTGGGTGTCTCATTCCAAAAAAAAAAAAAGTAAATTTCTATTCTTAGGGCAGTCCGTCATAACAA
This sequence comes from Nerophis ophidion, assembly GCF_033978795.1. Lineage (NCBI taxonomy): Eukaryota > Metazoa > Chordata > Actinopteri > Syngnathiformes > Syngnathidae > Nerophis > Nerophis ophidion. Next base: position 40,035,383 of record NC_084628.1, on the reverse strand, counting down.
TTTTTGCTAGTTTATGTTGTATATTTTTTACATGAGATTTACAGTTCATTGTATCACCTGTTATTACACCCGAAGATGTGTTTTCCACTCTAAGAAGATTGGGCCGACTAATTAGTTATCATGCAAGAGTCTCCTTCGTTATGAACATTTTTAACGTGGCTGGAAATCACCAACCTCACCGTCAATTAACAATTTTTGAACATTTTTTAACGGCTTTAAAGTTGAGTTGTCTTCCTACTTGGTGTAGGGATTCAGTTTCAAGTAGCTGTGTTAGGATTACACAATAAAAAAAACATTGAATGAATATTCATCAAAATACAGCATTCGTGTATAGTATAGTGTTGTGTTGTCCAGATACCAACATGTATTTCGATACTTTTCTAAATAAAGGGGACCACAAAAAATGGCATTATTTGAAGAAAAAATCTTAGGGTACATGACATATATGTTTATTGTTGTAATTTAGTCCTTAAATAAAATAGTGACCATACTAGACAACTTGTCTTTTAGTAGTAAGTAAACAAACAAAGACTCCTAATTAGTCTGCAGTAACATATTGTGGCATTTATACACCTATTATTCTGTACACATTATAAAGGACAAACTGCAAAAATGGATTTTTAATCTATTTGTTCATTTAGTTTCTGTTTTAACATGTTCCATCTACACTTCTGTTAAAATGTAATAATCACTAACTCTTCTCTTCTTTGATACTTTACATTAGTTTTGGATGATACCACACATTTGGGTATCGATCCGATACCAAGTAGTTACAGGATCATAGATTGGTCATATTCAAAGTCCTCATGTGTCCAGGGACATGTTTACTGACTTTATGAACATAATATTCTTTTTTTTTTAAAAGGAAAAAAGCTATGCTAAAAGATATTGATGTAATCATAGTAGTATCAACGCGATATGCTCTTGTACTTGGTATCATTACAGTGGATGTCAGGTGTAGCTCCACCCATGGCGTTTGTTTACATTGTGACAGGATCATACATTGGTAATATTCAAAGTCCCCATGTGTCCAGGGACATATTTACTGAGTTTATAAACAAATTATCATTTTAAAAACAGATTTTTGTGATGATAAAAAATATTGATGTAGTCAGGAGGTTGGGAGTTCAAACCAAGTCATACCAAAGACTATAAAAAAAATAGGACCCATTACCTCCCTGCTTCGCACTCAGCATCAAGGGTTGGAATTGGCGGTTAAATTACCATAAATGATTCCCGGGCGGGGCACCGCTGATGCCCACTGCTCCCCTCACCTCCCAGGGAGTGATCAAGGGGATGGGTAAAATGCAGAGGACCAATTTCACCACGCCTGGTGTGTGTGACAATCATTGCTACTTTAACTTTAGTAGTATCAAGTAGATACGCTCTTGTACTTGGTATCATTACAGTTAATGTCATGTGTATGGTGTTTCTTTACATTGTGACGCCGGTGAGCTATTGTATCCTCCTACGGTGTGTAGTGAAGCATTTTTGGCTATTACTCCTCCTTCAGTGATAACACTACTTGTAAGAAAAGTACTTTATTTGTCGCCGTGCAGGCCAGGATTAGTGATTTAGAAGTAGCTAAAACACTGCCGATTGTGGATGGACGTCAGCTGTAGCCCTGTCTTAAATCACCTCTTCCTGAGGGTGTTTCAGTGTCGTAACTTTACCTTTATCTTTACTTTTTACACCAAAATGCGTCCGTTCTCCCTTTTCTGTCTACACACTGTGCTTGCTTGTAAGTACTCTGTGTGCATGCGCTGCCGAACATGCTACTCTGCTGGTAAAACCGGCGACGACACGACGTGACAACGACATAGCGGCGATGAGTCGGTACTTTTTAAGTACCGGTATAGTACTGAATATGATTAATTATGTTGTTGATCTGCCGCTTCTTTCCTTTCTCCTATGTCCCCCCCTCCCTTGTGGAGGGGGTCCGGTCCGATGACCATGGATAAAGCACTAGCTGTCCAGAGTCGAGACCCAGGATGGACCGCTCGCCTGTGTATCGGTTGGGGACATCTCTACGCTGCTGATCCGCCTCCGCTTGAGATGGTTTCCTGTGGACGGGACTCTCGCTGCTGTCTTGGATCCGCTTGAACTGAACTCTCGCGGCTGTGTTGGAGCCACTATGGATTGAACTTTCACAGTACCATGTTAGACCCGCTCAACATCCATTGCTTTCGGTCCCCTAGAGGGGGGGGGGGGGGTTGCCCACATCTGAGGTCCTCTCCAAGGTTTCTCATAGTCAGCATTGTCACTGGCGTCCCACTGGATGTGAATTCTCCCTGCCCACTGGGTGTGAGTTTTCCTTGCCCTTTTGTGGGTTCTTCCGAGGATGTTGTAGTCGTAATGATTTGTGCAGTCCTTTGAGACATTTGTGATTTGGGGCTATATAAATAAACATTGATTGATTGATTGAATTAGCATGGCGCTACTATACTAGTACTGGTGTTCCGTACAACCCTGGTATAGTGAAGTTGTGTGCCATAGTTGAGGTGTCTGACACATGGACCTTCTTCAAGTCACAGGAAGGGGAGAGCCTTTTGTTTTCAGCCCCCCCCCCCCCCCCCCCTCCCACACACACCCTTTCCAGACCTTTTCCCTCCGTCTCCCCTCCATGGACTAAATCTCCTTTCCGGCTTGATATTGCTGAAAACCATATGCTGTGTGACATCATGAGGGCAGGAAGCAAGGAGAGGAGGGGGACAGGCTTGCCAGGTTTCTGCGAGGTGATGTCAACAGCAAAGCACTCTGGGAGGCCCGTTGGGGTGAGCGCAGCGGAGGTAGGAAATTGTATCTCGCTTTTTTTTTTTTTTTTTCCTCCCCCCTTCTATTTCATTCCCACCTGGGTAATCAGGTCTCTGGAAGGAAGGGGGAGGCGGCGTGGGTGAAAGGTGCGCACACCTTGCGGCAAGAGCGACTGATGCCAAATAATTAGCGGTTCCTCTGCAGGCCACGTCATGCCAGTTGACATTATACCCTCCATCTTTTTCAGACGCAGGCATCCAAAGAATGTGGCGTTGGATGCATTTCATGTGGCTGTTTTTAAGTCACTGGCGGTCCGCAATGTGTTCAGCAGGCTTTGTGCACGTCCTTGTTCTCTCAGTCAACTCTTCGCCTTTGTTGTCGGGTCCTGCTCGCCAAACACCCGCAGTGATTAATGACAGAGCAGGGGAGACTAACGCCAAAGAAGGCTTGAACTTTGACCTTTTATAAACACTTTGGTTCCGTTTTTTCATGACAGTTTTTTCCAATTGCTTACACACTAAATGTTACATTGTTCACACAGTTAAAGTCTACACGCAGTAAACACAACCATTGTGCAGATTTGCCTAATATCAGGCATAGACGCTGCTATAAATCTATAATGTCTTTCTATTATTCACATGTGAATAATGCTGTATAATAGACTGTATTGTTATTATTCACACAGGAATAATGCTGTATAATAGACTGTATTTATATTATTCACACATGAATAATGATGTATAATAGACTATTTATATTATTCACATGTGAATAATGCTGTATAATGGACTGTATGTTATGTACGCGAGGGGTGGAAAGAGACAACACCACGTAGAAGCTCAGGTTACCGGGTTTATTGTAACCTTTGATGAATGTGTTGGAGGTGAATAATACCGGGCGATGTTGTAGGTGCGTGATGGATGAATCCTTCGTCAGTCCAGAGGAGCGAGGCAAAGACGGTATCCATGTGCAGGCGAGCACTCGGGGGCTGGAGAGAAACAACGAGGTCCGTGTCTATGCGAGGGTCGAGGATCTGGAAAAGCAGTCCAAAGTCCGGAGGGAGGTCGAGATACACAACTCGAGCACACGGTACAGGGAAGTTACTATCGGAAGCACAAAGGACATGAGATGCGGGAAAACCAAGGAGGACAGGAAGAGCAAGTACACGAGGGAAGCCAGAGACGGAATGCTTACTGCGAAGAGTTATCAACTGTCCGGCGTAGGCTCCAAGGGTCCACTGGCTTTTATGCTGCAGTCCTGATTATCTCCAGGTGCGCTGAACTCTGATATTCTGCAGCTTCATCTTTACGTGGGCGTGAAGTGACTGGCGTGTGCGGAGGGCGTGTCCTGGCATGCTGCCAACATGAGTGCTGGAGAAACTTGCTGCAGGCAGATTGCGGGTTCGAGGCCACGCCGTGACAGTACCCTCCTCCTTAGGCGAGTCACCCCACGAGCGTCTGGGGGCCCCCGGGTCGTCGCGGTAACAATCTTCGAGAAGAGAGAGGTCGGCAAGGTAGGAAGCCGGCACCCAAGACTTGTCCTCCAGTCCGTATCCCTCCCAGTCGACCAGTTACACAAGCCCCCTACCCTGTCCACAGACCCTGAGGATTTCCTTTACTGTCCAAACCGGGTCACCATGTTCCAAGAACCTAGGAGGGAGCGGGGTAGGGGTAGAGGGGGACAGAGCGCTCTCCACCACCGGTTTTATCTGAGACACGTGCACCACAGGATCTCGCTTAATTGAGGGTGGGATAGCCAATTTAACAGACGCAGGGTTGATGATTGAAATAACGGGAAACGGTACAACAAAACGAGATGCTAGCTTCTTGGACGGTACCTGTATGCAGAGGTCTTTAGGGAACAACATCACCAATTGTCCTGGTTGATATGAAGAAACCAGGATGCGGTGTCTGGTGGCGCTGCGGCACATTCTTTCAGAAGCTCTAACAAAAGCTGCCCGGGCGGCTCTCCACACCCTCTGACTCCTCCTGATGTGGGCTTTCATGGAGGGTACCGCAATCTCCCGTTCCTGCAGGGGAAACAGGTGGGGTTGATATCCAAAAGAACATTCAAACGGGGACATACCGGTGGCGGAGGTCTTCATGGCGTTGTAAGGATACTTCACCCAAGGAATAAACTTGCTCCAGGATCTGGGTTGACGCTGAGCAACACAGCGAATCATGGTTTCAAGACCCTGGTTAACCCTTTCGGCCTGCCCGTTGCTCTGCGGGTGATATCCGGAAGTGAGACTGAACGAGGCCCGATACCCTTGCAGATAGCTCTCAATACCTTAGAGGTAAACTGTGGGCCCCAGTCAGAAAAGATGTCCATAGGGATACCGTGTTGTTTGACAACGTGAAGGATGAGGAGGTCGGCTGTCTCAGAGGAGGAAGGCAGTTCGCGAAGCGGGATGAAGTGAGCTGCCTTGGAGAAGCGGTCAACAATGGTAAGTACGGTGGTGTTACCTCGGGTGACAGGAAATGTGTGACCAAGGACGGGCAGGAATCGGCCTCCTGCGTAAAAGACCAGCAGGAGATCGGTGCGAGGGTTTGCTGCGGACACCATTCATGGACGGCCACCAAAATCATCTTCGAACGAAGGAAAGACTCCGTTGAAATCCCGGGTGGCAGGAGAATAAGCTGGAGTGTACCCACTCCAGAACCCTGGACCGAAGTTTGCGGTGTACAAATTACTTGCCGGGAGGAGGACCTGGATTGGTATGAAGGGCGTTCTTGATAAGGTCCTCCACCCTCCATGATACCATTCCTATGATCCGAGCTGGGGCAAGGATGGTCTCAGGTACAGCCTGGCGGGTGGTTTCCTCCATGTGCACTCTGGAAAGAGCATCCCCCTTCTGTTTCTTGGACCCTGGTCTGAAAGACAGCAAATAGTCAAATTACGAAAAGAATTGTTGCCATCTTGCCTGACGGTTGTTGATTCTCTTGGCTGAGCGTTTGGCGAGAAGGTTGCTCTGGTCCGTCAGCATCTGGAACTGGTGCTTTGCGCCCTCTAACCAGTGTCTCCATTCGGAAAGGGTTTCGTTGACCGCCAACAGCTCCTAATTACCAGTATCGTAGTTTCCCTCCGCTGGAGACAGGCGCCTGAAAAAAAATGCACAAGGATGCAACAAATTGTCTATCTTGGAACGTTGAGAGAGAATGGTTCCAATTCCCGAATCTGAAGCATCCACTTCGACCAAAAAATGGCACTCCCAGTCAGGGTGGATGAGGACGGGTGCAGAAACAAAACTAGTCTTAACTCCCTTAAATGTACTGCTGGTCTCAGGGGACCAAATGAAGTCAGTCTAGGTCGACCTGAGAGCGTTGAGAGGTTCGGCAATCCGGCTGAAGTTACGGCTGAAACGGCGGTGGAAGCCTGCGAATCCCAGGAACCTCCTGAGTTCAGTCCTGGAAGATGGTTGTGGCCAGTCCACTACAGCCTTGACCTTCTCGGGATCGGCCCTGACGTGAACCCTCTCGACAACGAAGCCCAGGAATTCCACTAAAGAGCCGTGGAAAAAGCACTTCTCTGCTTTGTTGAAAAGTCGGTTCTCCAGCAGCCGTTGAAAGACGAGGCGGGCGCGCTGCTGGTGCTCCTGCGGGTTGCGTGACAAAATAAGGATGTTGTCCAGGTAGACTACGACAAATTGGTGCAAAATGTCACGGAGGACATCATTCACCAACGTTTGAAAAACGGCAGGAGCGTTGGTTAGGACAAAGGGCATAACTCAATATTCTTAATGTCCCAGGTGTGTGTTGAAAGCTGTTTTCCACTCGTCGCCCTTCTTGATCGGGACCAGGTGGTAAGCGTTACGAAGATCCAGCTTGGTGAAGATGGTGGTGGGTGCCAGAGGCTCGAATGAGGTGTTAAGCAGCGGTAGAGGGGACTTGTTCTTGACCGTTATATTGTTGAGATGACGATAGTTGATACAAGTCCACAAAGAACCGTCTTTCTTGGACACAAAAAAGAATCCAGTCGCCACTGGAGATTTGGATGGCATGATGATTCCAGAAGCCAGAGACGTAATGTACTCCCCCATGGCTTCCTTCTTGGAAGGGGGGGGCGTCCAGAAGTAGCTTGATAGCGCAGTCATAGGGTCTGTGAGGAGGTAAGGATTTAGCGCGCTCCTTGCTGAAGACCTCTGCATGGTCGTGGTAGCACTCCGGAATAGGGGTCAGATCGGTCTGATGGTTATTGAGTCTAGGCATGTTGATAGGAGATGAGGCTGCTTTGAGACAGTTAGCATGGTAGAGGGTGCTTCACGCCATGATCTTGCCTTAGGTCCAGGAGTGCTGCTTCAACCACAATCTTCCCAGAACCACAGGGATGACGGGGGCTTCTAGCACCCAGAAGCAAAGGGTCCCGAGATAGTGAGAGACAGGGGCTCCGTGCGGTGTCTAATGGGACCCAACGAACGCCCATCCAGGGCTTGAGCAGGAAGGTCCTTGTCCAAGCACACCAAAGGAATCCCGTTCTGTTGGGCGAACCCATAGACCATAAAACTCTCGTCCGCAACGGAATCCAGATATGCCTCCACTCTTTCAATCTCAATCCTATGCCAACGTGGCGGGAAACCGAATGCCCGGGTTCCTCTGTTCTTGGGGAAGCGACGGCTGGCTTACCAGGATCCCCCTTGCTGGTGAAACTTGTCTTCTTGGCCACGCCGGGCAGATGCGGATAATGAGGGTACCCGTGGGCAGGCGAGCGCTCGGGGGCTGGAGAGAGGCAACGAGGTCCATGTCCAAGTGAGGGTCGAGGTTCGAGGAAAGCAGTCCAAAGTCCGGAGGTAGGTCGAGATACACAACTCGAGCACACGGAACAAAGAGGGTACTGTCGGAAGCACAAATGACATGAGACGCGGGAAAAACAAAGAGGACAGGAAAACCAAGTACACGAGGGAAGCCAGAGACGGAATACTTACTGCGAAAAGTTAACGACGTTCCGGCGTAGGCTCCAAAGGTCCACTGGCTTTTATGCGGCAGTCCTGAATATACCAGGTGCGCTGATTGCCGATAGTCTACAGGTTCGTCTTTGCTTGGGTGTGAAGTGACTGGCTAGTGCGGGGGCGTGTCCTGGCATGCTGCCAACATGAGTGCTGGAGAAACTTGCTGCAGGAGGACTGCGGGTTCGAGGCCGCGCCGTGACACTGTATTTATATTATTTACATGTGAATAATGCTGTATAATAGACTGTATTTATATTATTTACATGTGAATAATGCTGTATAATAGACTGTATTTATATTATTTACATGTGAATAATGCTGTATAATAGACTGTATTTATATTCACATGGGAATAATGCTGTATAATACTGTATTTATATTATTCACATGAATAATTCTGTATAATAGACTGTATTTATATTGTTGACATGTGAATAATGCTGTATAATAGACTGTGTTTATATTATTCACATGTAAAAAATACCTAAGTGTTTATTGTGTATTGTGAGCGGACGGTGTTGCTTAATTTCCCCCAGGGATCAATAAAGTACTTTCTATTCTATTATATTCTATTCTATTCACAGTTATATTCCACACACCTTCCCATCTTGCACAGGTGATGTGGATGAGATACTGATCCAGCTAGACGGGCAGGTGATGACTCGACTGAGGCTTTTGAGTAAGTCCTTTCATAGAGTTTCTGTTGCTTAAGTCTGCACATGTAGCCTATACTCTATGCCAGTGTTTTTCAACCACTGTGCTGCGGCGTGAGATACAGTCTGGTTAGCCGTGGGAGAGTATCTAATTTCAGCTATTTGGCTCAGAGGCCTACTGAAATGAGATTTTCTTATTTAAACGGGGATAGCTGGTCCATTCTAAGTGTCATACTTGATCATTTCGCAATATTGCAATATTTTTGCTGAAAGGATTTAGTAGAGAACAGCGACGATAAAGTTTGCATCTTTTGGTCACTAATAAAAAAGCCTTGCCTTAACCGGAATTAGCAGACAATGTTAACGTGACGTCACGGGTTGTAGGGCTCCTCACATCTAAACATTGTTTATAATCATAGCCTCCAGCAGCAAGAGCTATTCGGACCAAGAAAGCGACAATTTCCCCATTAATTTGAGCGAGGATGAAAGATTTGTGGACGAGGAAAGTTAGAGTGAAGAACAAAATAAAAAAAGAAAAGGCGACGGCTCCAGGCGGCGGCAGTGGGACCGTTTCAGAAGTAATTAGACACATTTACTAGGATAATTCTGGAAGATCCCTTATCTGCTTATTGTTTTAATAGTGTTTTAGTGAGATTGTAAAGTCATACCTGAAAGCCGGATGGCTGCGGTGAACGCCAGTGTATTAGAGAAACCGAGGAGCCAAGATCACAGCTGCCTTTTATGGCTGCAATAGGAGGTATAATCAACGGATGTCTCCGGTAAGAGCCGACCTAATATCACAATTTTCCCATCCAAAAACTTGCTGTTTGACGTAGAGAAACGCTCCTCACATCCTCACATTGTTTATAATTATAGCCGCCAGCAGCAAGAGCTATTCGGACCAAGAAAGCGACAATTTCCCCATTAATTTGAGCGAGGATGAAAGATTTGTGGATGAGGAAAGTTAGAGTGAAGAACAAAATAAAAAAAGAAAAGGCGACGGCTCCAGGCGGCGGCAGTGGGACCGTTTCAGAAGTAATTAGACACATTTACTAGGATAATTCTGGAAGATCCCTTATCTGCTTATTGTTTTAATAGTGTTTTAGTGAGATTGTAAAGTCATACCTGAAAGTCGCATGGCTGCGGTGAACGCCAGTGTCTGAGAGAAGCCGAGGAGCCAAGATCATAGTTGCCTTTTTGAGCTGCAGTAGGAGGAGGTATAATCAACTGATGTCTCCGGTAAGAGCCGACTTAATATCACAATTTTCCCATCCAAAAACTTGCTGTTTGACGTAGAGAAACGCTCCTCACATCCTCACATTGTTTATAATTATAGCCGCCAGCAGCAAGAGCTATTCGGACCAAGAAAGCGACAATTTCCCCATTAATTTGAGCGAGGATGAAAGATTTGTGGACGAGGAAAGTTAGAGTGAAGAACAAAATAAAAAAAGAAAAGGCGACGGCTCCAGGCGGCGGCAGTGGGACCGTTTCAGAAGTAATTAGACACATTTACTAGGATAATTCTGGAAGATCCCTTATCTGCTTATTGTTTTAATAGTGTTTTAGTGAGATTGTAAAGTCATACCTGAAAGCCGGATGGCTGCGGTGAACGCCAGTGTATGAGAGAAACCGAGGAGCCAAGATCACAGCTGCCTTTTATGGCTGCAATAGGAGGAGGTATAATCAACGGATGTCTCCGGTAAGAGCCGACTTAATATCACAATTTCCCCATCCAAAAACTTGCTGGTTGACGTAGAGAAACATGTTCACTTGACCGCTCCGTGTTAAAGCTTCACAACAAACAAAGGAACACAGGCTGTGTTTCGGTGCTAAAGGCAGCTGCAATCCACCGCTTTCCACCAACAGCATTATTATTTATAGTTTCCATTATTGATTGAGCAAACTGCAAAAGATTCAGCAACACAGATGTCCAAATTACTGTGTAATTATGCGATGAAAAGAGACGACTTTCAGCCGTGTGTGGTGCTGGGCTAATATGTCCCCTCCAACCCGAGACGTCATCATTCCTCGACGTTTTCAAGAAGAAACTCCGCGGGAAATTTAAAATAGTAATTTAGTAAACTAAATTGGCCGTATTGGCATGTGTTGCAATGTTAATATTTCATCATTGATATATAAACTATCAGACTGTGTGGTCGCTAGTAGTGGCTTTCAGTAGGACTTTAAAAACATATTTTTTTTTTTTATTATTTTTGCAAACCAGTAATTAGAATCTGCAAATAAGTTAAGTTAAAGTATTAATAATGGTTTCACGGTGGCAGAGGGGTTAGTGCGTCTGCCTCACAATACGAAGGTCCTGCAGTCCTGGGTTCAAATCCAGGCTCGGGATCTTTCTGTGTGGAGTTTGCATGTTCTCCCCGTGAATGCGTGGGTTCCCTCCGGGTACTCCGGCTTCCTCCCACTTCCAAAGACATGCACCTGGGGATAGGTTGATTGGCAACACTAAATTGGCCCTAGTGTGTGAATGTGAGTGTGAATGTTGTCTGTCTATCGTTGTTGGCCCTGCGATGAGGTGGCGACTTGTCCAGGGTGTACCCCGCCTTCCGCCCGATTGTAGCTGAGATAGGCGCCAGCGCCCCCCGCGACCCCGAAAGGGAATAAGCGGTAGAAAATGGATGGATGGAAGTATTAATAATTGTCACATGCAAACACTAGGTGTGGTTAAATTACCCTCGACATTTGACCCATCCCCTTATTCCACCCCCTGGGAGGTGAGGGGAGCAGTGAGCAGCAGCGCTGGCCACGCCCGGGAATCATTTTTGGTGATTTAACCCCCAATTCCAACCCTTGATATTGAGTGCCAAGCAGGGAGGTAATGGCTCCCATTTTTATAGTCTTTGGTATGACTCGGCCGGGATTTGAACTTACGACCTACCCATCTCAGGGCGGACACTCTAACCCAGGGGTGTCAAACTCAAATACAGAGTGAGCCAAAATTTAAAATGAAATAAAGCCACGGGCCAAGATTGAACAAATGAACCTTTTAAGAGGGATCCAAAACAGTTTTGCATTGAATATTGAACAAGCAAGGCTTATATAACTTTATAGTGACATGCAAAGTCGAGTTTCAAATTATCCATCCAGCCATCCATTTTCTACCGCTTGTCCCTTCTTGGGTCGCTGCAGCCTAACTCGGGCGGAAGACAGCATACACCCTGGACAAGTCGCCACCTCATCACAGTGCCAACACAGATACTGTAGAGAGACAACATGCACACTAGGGCCAATTTAGTGTTTCCAATCAACCTATCAATAATGATTTAAAAATATCAATGGCATATCAAATAAAATGTAAATAAAAATTGGAGGGAGGGGAGGTAGGTTTGGTGGTAGCGGGGGTGTATATTATAGCATCCTGGAATAGTGCTGCAAGGGGTTCTGGGTATTACGTGTGTTACCGTGCAGATGTTCTCCCAAAATGTGTTTGTCATTCTTGTTTGGTGTGGCTTCACAGTGGGGCGCATATTTGTAACAGTGTTAAAGTCGTTTATACGGCCACCCCCAGTGTGACCTATATGGATGTTGACCAATATGCGTTGCATTCATTCCTGTGTGTTAAAGCCGCATATATTATGTGACTGAGCCGGCACATTGTTTCTATGGCGGAAAAGCAGACGTGACAACAGGTCTAAAGGCAGTGCCTTCGAGGCACACCCCCAATATTGTTGTCCGAGTGGAAATCGGGAGAAATTCGGAAGAATTGTTGCCCTGGGAGATTTACGGGAGGGGCAGTGAAATTCGGGAGAGTTGGCAAATGCGTTGTTACAGCGGCACCGCCCCTGTTTAATTACGGCGCGCCAGCTCTAATCTTAACTTGATATTACCTCAAGGGCCAAATGAAATCACACGGCGGGCCAAATTTGGCCCACGGGCCAGAGTTTGACACCCATGCTCTAACCACTAGGCCACTGAGCAGGCCTTTGTTATTTAGCTATGTTATTTATTTTACGTAGAAAGAATATTTTTGTATTTTATTAATGCTATGTAATTACGTGCTATTTAAACAGTTTATTTTATTTTTTACCCATCTTGACTAACTGGGTTAATAAAAGTGCCAAAGACTGTTTACAGTATACTTGTCATTCACTTCATCCATCCATCCATCCATTTTCTACCGCTTATTCCCTTTTGGAGTCACGGGGGGCGCTGGCGCCTATCTCAGCCACAATCGGGCGGAAGGCGGGGTACACCCTGGACAAGTCGCCACCTCATCGCACCTCATTCACTTCAATTTCACTGAATTTTGCTCAAAAATTAATATACTTTCAAAATATACTGAGATATATATCGAATATCGAGTTTAAGTAAAAATATAGGGAGATGTACTTGATGGTCCATAGAGCTCAGCCCTACTGTAACTTATTATTTTCAGGGCTCTCCATGTCCAGCATTAAAAGATCACAGTTGGTCCAAAATGCGACTTTTGACTTGGACAAGAAAGTTTAATCATATTACACCTAAAAACTTTTTTTAAATTGTAAAAATATTTCCATAGCAAAACACAAATATATTTTTCAAATGGTATGAATAAAAATAAATTACTTATTTCAATCTTTGAAGTGAAAATATACAATCCCTGTTTCCATATGAGTTGTGAAATTGTGTTAGATGTAAATATAAACGGAATACAATGATTTGCAAATCCTTTTCAACCCATATTCAATTGAATATGCTACAAAGACAACATATTTGATGTTCAAACTCATAAACTTTTTTTTTTTTTGCAAATAATAATTAACTTGGAATTTCATAGCTGCAACAAGTACCAAAGTAGTTGGGAAAGGGCATGTTCACCACTGTGTTACATCACCTTTTCTTTTAACAACACTCAATAAACATTTGGGAACTGAGGAAACTAATTGTTGAAGCTCTGAAAGTGTAATTCTTTCCCATTCTTATGTAGAACTTCAGTCGTTCAACAGTCCGGGGTCTCCGCTGTCGTATTTTACGCTTCATAATGCGCCACACATTTTCCATGGGAGACAGGTCTGGACTGCAGGCGGGTCAGGAAAGTACCCGCACTCTTTTACTACGAAGCCACGCTGTTGTAACACGTGGCTTGGCATTGTCTTGCTGAAATAAGCAGGGGCGTCCATGATAACGTTGCTTGGATGACAACATATGTTGCTCCAAAACCTGTATGTACCTTTCAGCATTAATGGTGCCTTCAGAGATGTGTAAGTTACCCATGCCTTGGGCACTAATACACCCCCATACCATCACAGATGCTGGCTTTTGAACTTTGCGCCTATAACAATCCGGATGGTTATTTTCCCCTTTGTTCCGGAGGACACCACGTCCACAGTTTCCAAATATAATTGGAAATGTGTACTCGTCAGACCACAGGACACTTTTCCACTTTGCATCAGTCCATCTTAGATGAGCTCAGGCCCAGCGAAGTGGGCGGCGTTTCTGGGTGCTGTTGATAAATGGGTTTGGCTTTGCATAGTAGAGTTTTAATTTGCACTTACAGATGTAGCGACCAACTGTAGTTACTGACAGTGGTTTTATGAAGTGTTTCTGAGCCCATGTAGTGATATCCTTTACACACTGATGACAATTTTTTTTTTTTTTTTTTTTAATGCAGTACCGCCTGAGGGGTCAAAGGTCTGTAATATCATCGCTTATGTGCAGTAATTTCTCCAGATTCCCTGAACCTTTTGATGATTTTACGGACCGTAGATGGTAAAATCCCTATATTCCTTGCAATAGCTCGTTGAGAAATGTTGTTCTAAAACTGTTCGACAATTTGCTTACAAAGTGGTGACCCTCGCCTCATCCTTGTTTGTGAATTACTTAGCATTTCACAGAAGCTGCTTTTATACCCAATCATGGCACCCACCTGTTCCCAATTAGCCTGCACACCTGTGGGATGTTCCAAATAAGTGTTTGATGAGCATTCCTCAACTTTATCAGTATTTATTGCCACCTTTCCCAACTTCTTTGTCACGTGTTGCTGGCATCAAATTCTAAAGTTAATGATTATTTGCAAAAAAAAAATGTTTATCAGTTTGAACATCAAATATGTTGTCTTTGTAGCATATTCAACTGAATATGGGTTGAAAATGATTTGCAAATCATTGTATTCTGTTTATATTTACATCTAACACAATTTCTGAACTCATATGGAAACGGAGTTTGTATCTTAAATATTTTTTTATTCAAAAAACTGTTTAAAAAAATAACAATATTGTTTTCATCCATCCATCCATCCATTTTCTACCGCTTATTCCCTTTCGGGGTCACGGGGGGCGCTGGCGCCTATCTCAGCTACAATCGGGCGGAAGGCGGGGTACACCCTGGACAAGTCGCCACCTCATCGCAGGGCCAACACAGATAGACAGACAACTTTCACACTCACATTCATAGAAACTACAATTACTTAAACTGTTCTTTTAATTTAAAAAATATAAATACAGTTCTAGAAATTAATTTAAAAGAAAGATTTTATCAAGTGTTTTTAACGCTTTATTTTTAAGTGAAAAATGTGAACACATTTTTAAATATTATTAAATGGAAATATAAATAGTATGTTGTTATGAAGTGTGTTTCAAAAATGTAATACCACTTTCAATGCATGCTTCACAGACAGTGGGAAATTGTACAACTCTTTTCAAACATGCTCATTTCTCCCTTTCGTCGTGTACTGAAGATTGTTTCTGTAGCGCCCTTTTTTCCCCTGGACTTGAAGGGGTCATGTGATTATCATGAAGAAGGTTGTTTGGGGGATGTTACTGACAACTAACTCAGTAAAGCAACGCAACATTCATCAAAGAAAGTGTGTGCAAATCAGGAAGAGAACAAAAGGAGCACAATACCTCAAAGACAGATATGTACCATGGCCCAGATAGTCCATTACACTACACAACACAACCACATACACTCACAACAACAGGAACACACACAACATCTTTACAACACAATATAAAGACACAACACAAC
Organism: Nerophis ophidion; assembly: GCF_033978795.1. Classification (NCBI taxonomy): domain Eukaryota; kingdom Metazoa; phylum Chordata; class Actinopteri; order Syngnathiformes; family Syngnathidae; genus Nerophis; species Nerophis ophidion. The sequence goes on along the minus strand of NC_084628.1, from coordinate 40,020,068 downwards.
AATATAAAAACACAGCGGTACAACAGAAAGACACAACACGACATGAAGACGCAAGACCTCAACATAAAGACGCAACACAACACAACAACAGAAAGACACAACACAACATGAAGACACAAGACCTCAACATAAAGACGCAACACAACAACAGAAAGACACAATACTACAACATAAAGACACAAGACGACAACAGAAAGATACAACACAACAACAGAAAGACATAACACTACAACATAAAGACACAACAGAACAACATAAAGACACAAGATGACAAAAGAAACATACAACACAACAACAGAAAGACACGACACAACAACATAAAGACACAACAGAACAACATAAAGACACAACACTACAACATAAAGACACAACAGAACAACATAAAGACACAAGACGACAACATAAAGCAACAACACAACAACAGAAAGACAAACATAACAACATAAAGACAACACAACAACATAAACACACAACACAAGACAACAACATAAAGACACAACATAAAGACACAACACTACAACATAAAGACACAACAGTACAACATAAAGACACAACACAAGACAACAACGTAAAAACACAACATTACAACATAAAGACACAACACAACAGAAAGATACCACAACAACATAAAGACACAACACTACAATATAAAGACACAACACAACAACAGAGAGATACCACACAACAACATAAAGACACAAGAGAACATATAGAGACATGACAACATAAAGACACAACACAACAGAAAGACACAACAAAACATAGACATGACAACATAAAGACACAACACAACAACAAAAAGATACCACACAACAACAGAAATATACCACACAACAGAAAATAGAGACACGACAACATAAAAACACAACACAACAACAGTAAGATACCACACAACAACATAAATACACAACAGAACATAAACACACAGCAGAACAACATAAAGACAGAACACAGCAACATAAAGACACCACAGAACATAAACACACAACACAACAACATAAAGACACAACAGAACAACATAGACACAACAGAACAACATAAAGACACAACAGAATAACAAAGACACAACAGAACACTATAAAGACACAACACAACAAGGTACAGACACAACAGAACAACGTAGACACAACACAATAAACACACAACACAACGACATAAAGACACAATACAACAACGTAAAGACACAACAGAACAAGATAAAGACACAACAAGATAAAGACACAACAGAACAAGATAAAGACACAACAAGATAAAGATACAACAGAACAAGGTAAAGACACATCACAACACAAATGACACAACAGAACATAGAGACACAATAGAACAACGTATGGACACAACAGAACAACGTAAAGACACAACACAATAAAGACACAACAGAACAACGTAGAGACACAACACAATAAAGACACAACAGAACATCGTAAAGACACAACAGAACAAGATAAAGAGACAACACAATAAAGACACAACAGAACAAGATAAACACACAACAGAACATAAAGACACAAGATAAAGACACAACAGAACAAGATAAAGACACAACAGAACATAAAGACACAACAAGATAAAGACACAACAGAACAAGATAAAGACACAACAGAACATAAAGACACAACAGAACAAGATAAAGACACAATGTTTCTAACCTAAGGAAGCAAAAGAGAAAGGAGTCAAATGTCATGTATTCCTCGTATCCTGCGTGCCAGCTGCACGTCCTTGTTGAACAAGGTGACCCTGTTGGCGTGCAAGGTGCACAAGTAGGCGTCGGACAACAACATGACCAGGAAGGCCTCGGCTGCCTGTAAAGACCACCTGCTGAGTCTACGTCTCCACACCTGTCACACCTGTCACCTTTACCTCCTGCATGGCCATCAGAGCCAACACCTGCCACCTGAGAGACCCTCTGCCCATCTTCTGACACACCTCACGGACCTGAGGGGGGTGGGGGGGATTGTTTAGACATCAGGAGTGGTGATCACAACACGCCACGCTAATACCTCACCAGGCGACAGAACGGCGCTTTGGGGATGAGAAGGTTGGTGGTCCTCTGGTACTTCCTGATCTCCTGCAGGGCCCTGGTGCCCGGACGAAACCTCCTCCTCCTCCTGGGAGGTGCTGGGGGACACACTCGTTTGACAAAGCACACTCAAGATGGCGCCCTCGCCACTCGCATCGGCTCACCGGGCCCTGGCAAGCGTGAAGTGGAGGGGGTCGGCTGCGACGGCGGGCGAGGTGGCGGCTGTGACGGCGGGCGTGATGGCGGCTGTGACGGCGGGCGTGATGGCGGCTGTGACGGCGGGCGTGATGGCGGCCGTGACGGCGGGCGTGACGGTGGTCTTGGCGGTTGTGGCGGTGGCTGTGACGACGACGGCTGTGGCGGGCGACGTCTTGGGGCACGGCCTTTTCTCCGGCTTGATGAGGCGCCGTGATGCATGATGCTGCTGCCAGGAAAAGGAAATGTCATGTGACCATCATGTGACCTTAACCATCACCAACATCTTCAGACCTCCCTTGTTTTCCATGATATTGGCCATCATTCCATCAACAGTAAATAGGCGTGGTGCAGTGGGCGAGTGGCCGTGCTCGGGTTGCTGGTTCAATCCCCACATTCTACCACCCTAATCACGTCCGTTGTGTCCTTGAGCAAGTCACTTCACCCTTGCTCCTGATGGGTGCTGGTTAGTGCCTTGCATGGCAGCTCCCTCCATCAGTGTGTGTGAATGGGTGAATGTGGAAATGGTGTCAAAGCACTTTGAGTACCTTGAAGTAGGGCTGGGCGATATGGCCTTTTTTAATATCACGACATTTTTATGCCATATCACAATATACGATATATATTACGATATTTTGCCTTGGCCTTGAATGAACACTTAATGCATATAATCACAGCAGTATGATGATTCTATGTGTCTACCTTCAAACATTCTTCTTCATTAATATATGCTACTTTTAAACTTTCATGCAGAGAGGGAAATCCCAACTAAATCAATTTACCAAAAGTGTATTTAATAAAGTTATTAAGCAATGGCACAAACATTCAAGTCATTTCCAAAACAGAAAGTGCAAGATTGTCAGAGACATTTTAAGAAGTCAAATAAAAATGAGCTGCATGATAGAAAATCAAATAGTATCCGTCCTTCACTATGTGGTAGGTTACTAAGGTTATGAAATTATTTTCATTCTCTAGCAAGTGACTTTTCAAATGATGCTACATATTAGCAGTAAAGCTTCTTTTTATAGCAACGCTTTTGCCCCACACTTGACAAATTACGGTTGTCTGTTCGACATATCCCCACTTGAAGCCGAACCACCGCCAGACGATGGACCCCCTGCTGTTTTTATTGGGAATTGAGTCTTCCTTCATTTGTTACCAGATCCGCACCTTCTTTCTCTCGTATTACCACTCGTACGGCTACGTTAGCAGCTAACGTAGCCCAGTCTGCTACCTCTCTGTCGGGCGAGGGCGTATACGTATGTGATAGATGTAAGAAGGTGCGCCTGCTTGTCTGTCAGCAATGACAGGTAAGAGTGAGAAGAGCCTGAAGTGTAATGCCCGCAGCTAAAAGCAACTGTGTGAGAACGTATACTCCAATATCACCATGTAGTCATTTTCGAGAGAAAGAAGGTGCCAATCTGGTAACAAATGAAGGAAGAATTAATTCCCACAGCAGCAGGGGGTCCGTCGTCTGCCGGTGGTTTGGCTTCAAGCGGGAAGATGTCGAACAGACAACAGTAATATGTCAAGTATGCGGCAAAAGTGTTGCTACAAAAAATAGCTATACTGCTAATTTTTAGCATCGTTTGAAAAGTCACCTTCTAGAGCAGGGGTCGGGAGCCTTTTTGGCTGAGAGAGCCATACAGGCCAAATATTTAAAAAAGTATTTCCGTGAGAGCAATATAATATTTTTTTTAAGACTGAATACAACTAAATGCGTGCATTTTTAAGTAAGACCAACATTTTTAGAGTATAATAAGTCCCTTATTCTTTTTAATAACATTGTTATTCTCAAGCTAACTAACAATAAATAAAATACTTCTTACCATTAATGGGACTTTTTGAACAGGTGCGGTGGAAACCAGATGGATGGACTGAAATGCATGAGAATGTTTTATATTTTGAACGTTATTTTTGACACTGATTACCAGCGGAATTATTCATTACTTATCGTGTTAAGCAATGTCAGCTAAGATTTATCTGAGAGCCAGATGCAGTCATCGAAAGAGCCGCATCTGGCTCGAGAGCCATAGGTTCCCTACCCCTGTTTTAGAGAATGAAAAGTGCTTGAAACTCCGCATGTCAACATTTGCGTTCGGTGCCACGTAGGGCTGGGCGATATAGGCTTTTATTAATATCGCAATATTTTTATGCCATATTGCGATATACGATATATATTACGATATTTTGCCTTGGCCTTGAATGAACACTTGACACATATAATCACAGCAGTATGATGATTCTATGTGTCTACATTCAAACATTCTTCTTCATACTGCATTAATATATGCTACTTTTAAACTTTCATGCAGAGAGGGAAATCACAACTAAGTCAATGGACCAAAACTGTATTTATTAAATACTCTTCATTCTCTCACGGGTGACTTTTTAAATGAAAGAACACATTAATAGTGTTGCTACCTTTTTGTAGTAACACTTCTGCTGCATACTTTGCATATTGCTGCTGTCTGCGGAATATCTTCCCACCTGAAGCCAAACCACCGCCAGATGATGGATCCCCTGCTCTTTATTTTGGGCATTTCTTGTTCTTCCTCCATTTGTGATCACTTTCGCACCTTCTCTCTCTTGTCTTGTCACAAGCTCCGCTCTGCTTGTACGACCTGCCTCGGCTAACGTTAGCCAGGCTGCTACCTCTCTGGTCGGCGATATCGTATGACGCTACCATTGCGACAGTATGTGACGTGTGTAAGAAGGCTGGCTTTTTTTCCGTCTCCATGAGAAGGAGAGACGAGGAGGAGTGAGAAACGCCTGTATTTTAATTCCCTCAGCTAACGTTAGCCATGCTGCTACCTCTCTGGTCGGCGAGAGCGTATGACGCTAGACGCGCGACAGTATGTGACGTATGTAAGAAGGCGGGCTTGTTTTACGTCTCTGTGAGGAGAGACGACGAGGAGTGAGAAATGCCTGTATTTTAATGACCGCAGCTAAAAGCAACTGTGTGAGAACATATAATCGAATATTACGATATAGTCATTTTCTATATCGCACAGAGAGAAACCTGCGATATATCTTCTGTATCGATATATCAACCAGCCCTAGAGCCACGCCAACAAAATGCCCAAGCAACCATTTACACATCAACACCGTATGAAAAAACTAGTCAACAACAAAAGGAGATAACGTCCTCAGTAACCTACCACATAGCGAAGGACATACACTATTTGATTTCCTATTACGCAGCTCATTTTTATTTGACAGTTATTGAAATATCTTGTGTGACATCATGCACAAAAGTACACTTTGTTTTAAACGACTGTAGTAGTATTCTCTGAAAAAAATTGCACTTTAGTGTTGTTTTGATATGTCATCTTAGTGACATCATGCACAAAAATGCACTTACAGCTTGTTTTAAATTGTCTCTGACAATCTTGCACTTTCTGTTTTGAAATGACATGAATGTTTGTGTCACTGCTTAATAACTGTTTAATAAATACACTTTTAGTTGTGGTTTTCCTCTCTGCATGAAAGTGGGCTGGCTCAGGGTGGAGGACAGAGTAAAACAACTTGCACTGAGCCTAGTCTATAAAATCCGCTACACCTCCTTGATACCGAAGTACATGTCAAATTACTTCCTTAACGTAAATGACCGCCATAACCACAACACCAGGGGGAGCTCCACAAACCACGTTAAACCCAGATTCCGATCTAACAAAGGTCTTAACTCATTCTCTTTCTTTGCCACATCAATGTGGAATGCACTCCCAACAGGTATAAAAGTAAGTGCATCTCTATATTCCTTCAAAACCGCTCTAAAACAACACCTCCAGGCAACTTCAACACTTTACTAATACCCACCTCCATTCACATCCCATCTCCCCGGATTATAAACAACTCAAATGTACTTCTAATGTATATACTTGTTCTTATGCTATCTGAACTCACTATGTTCTCTGCTGGCTGTACATATCCTACTAAATAAGACCTGCACTGTTTCAATGTCCACATTTCTCTGTTGATGCAATTGTTGACTGAAGTTCTGATATCAACCAAAGCTCCTCATCCCACCCCCCGGATTGTAAATAATGTAAATAATTCAATGTATATATTATGATGATTAACTTGTGTGATGACTGTATTATGTTGATAGTATATATTTGTACCATCAATTGATTAACGTGGACCCCGACTTAAACAAGTTGAAAAACTTATTCGGGTGTTACCATTTAGTGGTCAATTGTACGGAATATGTACTGAACTGTGCAATCTACTAATAAAAGTATCAATCAATCAATCAAAAAAGTTTAAGGGCCTACTGAAATGAGATTTTCTTATTTAAACGGGGATAGCAGGTCCATTCTATGTGTCATACTTGATCATTTCGCGACATTGCCATATTTTTGCTGAAAGGATTTAGTAGAGAACATCCACGATAAAGTTTGCAACTTTCGGTGCTAAGAGAAAAGCCCTGCCTCTACCGGAAGTCGCAGACGATGACGTCACATGTTGATGGCTCCTCACATATTCACATTGATTTTAATGGGGGCCTTTGACAAAAACAGCTATTCAGACCAAGAAAACAAGGGTTTGAGCGAGGATTAAAGATGTGTGTTTGAGGAAATAGATAGCGACGGACTAGAAAAAAAATTAAAAAGTAAAAAAAAAACGGATTCTGATATTTTTAGACAAATTTACTAGGATAAGTCTGGGAAATCCCTTATCTTTCTATTGTGTGTTTTAGTGAGTTTAACAGTACCTGATAGTCGGAGGTGTGTCTCCACGGGTGTCTTGACTTCAGTGCCTCAGGGAAGTCGACGGCAGCTGTATGGATGGCACAAGCTCAGCTGATATCCGGTAAGAAGCGACTCTTTAACCACAATTTTCTCACCGAAACCTGCTGGTTGACATTCGGTTGGGATCCATGTTCGCTATGATCCATAGTAAAGTTTCACCTCTGTGAATTTTAAACATGGAATCACCACGTGTTTGTGTGGCTAAAGGCTAGATCAGGGGTAGGGAACCTATGGCTCTAGAGCCAGATGTGGCTCTTTTGATGACTACATCTGGCTCTCAGAAAAATCTTAGCTGTCATTGCTTAACATGATAAGTAATGAATAATTCCGCTGATAATCAAAGAGTCTAAAATAACATTCAAAAGATAAGACATTCTCATGCATTTTATTCCAATCATACCTTTTCTATCGCACCTGTTCAAGAAGTCGCATTAACGGTAAGAAGTATTATATTTATTATTGGTTAGTGAATTATAGTGTGAAGTGAATTATATTTATATAGAGCTTTTTGTCTAGTGGCTGTCACGTCTGTAAATCTGGTTTTATGTTTGATCATGTTTTGTTTTGTTTTCTGGACTCTTGTTCCGTTTTTTCATTTCCTGGTTTGTTTTGTTACCATGACAACTCATTGCTTTTCACCTTGCCCTCCTAGTCACGCCCATGCCCTCAGTCCCGCACCTGTTCCTAATTATTAACAGCCACTATTTAAGTCAATTTCTTTCTGTCCATCAGTCTGGGAACATCAACTTTCATTACCCATGCCGTTCTAACTTTCATTGCCTTACATACTTCATGCCATACTTTTTGATTCATCCACGCCAAGTAAGTTTTTGTTTGTATTTATGTCTTTGATAGTATCTTTTGTTTGTTTGTAGATAGTATTGCCATTGTGCTGTTTTTGTTCTAAGTTATAGTATAGATTTTTATCCGCCACAGAGCGCGTCCTTGGTTTGCCTTTTTTTTGTATTTTGAGTATTAATAAAATTAAAACTATGTACCTGAATTCACGCCTGGCTCGTCCCATATTCCCTCTGCGTCGAAGGAGCACAAACAATCCAAGTCCAAGCCTGACAGTGACTCAAAGCGCTTTACATTGTGAAACCCAATATCTAATTTACATTTAAACCAGTGTGGGTGGCACTGGGAGCAGGTGGGTAAAGTGTCTTGCCCAAGGACACAAAGGCAGTGACTAGAATGGCGGAAGCGGGGGTTGAACCTGGAACCCTCAAGTTGCTGGCACGGCCACTCTACCATCCGAGATGTACTGCTCCATTAACAACGTTATTTAAAAGAATAAGAGACTTATTATTATATAAAAATGTTGGTCTTACTTAAAAATGCACGCATTTAATAGTATTCATTGTCAAAAAATATTATATGGCTCTCATGGAAATACAGTTTAAAATATTTGGCTTTCATGGCTCTCTCGGCCAAAAAGGTTCCCAACCCCTGGGCTAAACCTTCCCAACTCCATCTTTCTACTTTGACTTCTCCAATATTAATTGAACAAATTGCAAATGATTCAGCAACACAGATCTCCAAAATACTGTGTAATTATGCCGTTAAAGCAGACGACTTTTAGCTGTGGGTGTGCGCAGCGCTCATATTCATAACACTTTGTGAAGTCAAGCGTACACGTCATCATTACGCGACGTTTTCAAGAAAAAACTCCCGGGAAATTTAAAATTGCAATTTGGTAAACTAAAAAGGCCGTATTGGCATGTGTTGCAACGTTAATATTACATCATTGATATATAAACTATCAGACTGCGTGGTGGGTAGTAGTGGCTTTCAGTAGGCCTTTAAAAGTAGCATAAATTAATGCAGTATGAAGAAGAATGTTTTAATGTAGACACATAGAATCATCATACTGCTGTGATTATATGCATCAAGTGTTCATTCAAGGCTAAGGCAAAATATCCAGATATATATGCTGTATCCTGACATGGCCTAAACCAGGGGTGCCCACACTTTTTCTGAATTTTCAATTGACCAACTCGAGGGGATCTACCTCATTTAGATATATTATTTATATTTATTTATTTATGAAAGAGACATTTTTGTAAACAAGTTAAATGTGTTTAATGATAATACAAGCCTGTGTAACACATATAGATGTCTTTCTTTCACAAAGACAAGAATATAAGTTGGTGTATTACCTGATTCTGATGACTTGCATTGATTGGAATCAGACAGTAATGATGATAAAGCCCACATTTTCAAATGGAGGAGAAAAAAGTTGTCCTTTCTGTACAATACCACATGAAAGTGGTTGGTTTTTGGCATCTAATTCATCCAGCTTCCATACACTTTACAAGAAAAACATTGGCGGCAAATTCCGTAGCTTGCTTGATTGACATTCACGGCACCCGAGGGTCTTGTGAGATGACGCTGGCTGCTGCCAGTTCATTATTATGAGAAAATGACAGAGAGGAAGGCGAGAAACACTTTTTATTTCAACAGACTTTCGCGCCGTCCCTTTCGTCAAAACTCTAAAGGCCGACTGCACATTTCCTATCTTCACAATAAAAGCTCTGCTTCATGCTGCCTGCGCTAACAAAATAAGAGTCTCGGAAAGCTGGCGTGCACAAGTAATGTGCACGCCAGCTTTCTGAGGGATCGCTTGTGCACGCCAGTTTTCCGAGACTCTGTATTTAGTTAGCGCAGGCAGCATGAAGCAGGGCTTTTATTGTGAAGATAGGAAATGTGCAGTCGGCCTTTAGAGTTTTGACGTAAGGTACGGCGCGAGAGTATGTTGAAATAAAAAGTGTTTCTCGCCTTACTCTCGGTCATATTTTCATAATAATGATCTTGCAGCAGCCAGCGTCATCTCACAAGACCCTCCGGTACCGTGAATGTCATTTAAGTGACGTCTTGGTGAAGATTGATGATCACTAATTTTTAGGTCTATTTTTTTTAAAAGCCTGGCTGGAGATCGACTGACACACCCCCCGCGGTCGACTGGTAGCTCGCAATCGACGTAATGGGCACCCCTGGCCTAAACATATCCACATATTACTAATGGGCTGTATTGCATTTCAGTGATATATATATATATATATATATATATATATATATACGTATATATATATCCCTAATTGTGAGGTCTGAAGGTGGGCAAGCATGTTAGTGTGACATATATATAGTTGTAGTGTTGAGTAAGAATGCCCTACATTCATCTGTAAATAAGATGTTCATAATTAATATGATCATTAAAATTGGCTATAATCACCATTTTCCTTCAAAAACGGTGAGGTGGTAATTGTGAATTAATTGTTCTTTGAAATGTGACACACAAAGGATACACTTTGCTAGCATTTGCTAGCTTCTCCCAAAGAACATTAAGCACATTGAAAACTACATCCACTAAATGATATTATTCAACAACCATAGTTGTACTAGAGTTGTGTATGCGACATGAAATCAGGCTTTTGAAATAAAGACGGGCGTAGTAGAGTTACTTACTTCTTCTCCGCCGCCGCTGGAGACTGAAAAGCGCGCAAAAAAGCGGAAAAAAAGGCAGGAGATTACGTCGATAAGACAGGAAATGACGTCAGACTCTGGCCAAAAATCACCCCGTAAAAATAAAATAAACACAGCTTTTATTATGTTTATAGTTGCTGTCGAATAAAATAAAAACAATATGTAATAATAAAATGTAACAATATGTTAGTGTGGCTTCCTTAATACTGAAAGTAGGAGAGTTATGGATCAAATTTTATTTATTTTGATTCTTTATCTGATTAGGTCAATATAAGGTTTAAAATTATACATCTTAGAATACCTGATAAATGAATATATATATACATATACATATTTTCATATATATATATATGTGTATATCTCTATATATATATACATAGAGATATACATATATACATACGTGTATATATACATATATACATACACACACATACATACATATATATATATCCATCCATCCATTTTCTACCGCTTATTCCCTTTCGGGGTTGCGGGGGGCGCTGGCGCCTATCTCAGCTACAATCGGGCGGAAGGCGGGGTACACCCTGGACAAGTCGCCAACTCATCGCAGGGCCAACACAGATAAACAACATTCACACACTAGGGACCATTTAGTGTTGCCAATCAACCTATCCCCAAGTGCTTGTCTTTGGAAGTGGGAGGAAACCGGAGTACCCGGAGGGAACCCACGCATTCACGGGGAGAACATGCAAACTCCACACAGAAAGATCCCAAGCCTGGATTTGAACCCAGGACTGCAGGACCTTCGTATTGTGAGGCAAACGCACTAACCCCTCTGACACCGTTAAGCCCCATATATATATATATAGACACACATTTACACACATTCATTCACACATATATATATATACACACACATTTATACACACACGTACACACAAATATATATATGCATACATATACACATATATATGCACATATTTATACACACATTTACACATATATATACAAACATATACATACATATACAAATGTATATATATATATGTGTGTGTGTATATATACACATAAATACATACATATACAAATGTATGTATATATATGTGTGTGTGTACACACACACATATATATACATACATTTGTATATATATATATACACACTCACATATATATATTTATACACATGTATATATACATACATATCAATCAATGTTTATTTATACAGCCCTAAATCACAAGTGTCTCAAAAGCGCTGCACAAACCATAACATAAGGGCAAGGGAAAAACTGACACGCAATGGGACGTCGGTGACACTGACAATGATGACTATGAGAAACCTTGAAGAGGACCGCAAACACGATGAGTTGAGTTTATACCAAAATGGATACATGGATGATACAGCAGAGGATTGGGAGAATGTCATGTGGTCAGATGAAACCAAAATAGAACTTTTTGATATAAACTCAACTCGTGGTGTTTGGAGGAAGAAGAATACTGAGTTGCATCCCAAGAACACCATACCTACTGTGAAGCATGGGGGTGGAAACATCATGCTTTGGGGCTGTTTTTCTGCTAAAGGGACAGGACGATTGATCCGTGTTAAAGACAGAATAAATGGAGCCATGTATTGTGAGATTTGGAGCCAAAACCTCCTTCCATCAGTGAGAGCTTTGAATGCTTGACCAAATACTTATTTTCCACCATAATTTACAAATAAATTCTTTAAAATTCCTACAATGTGAATTCCTGGATTTTTTTTCCCACATTCTGTCTCTCACAGTTGAAGTGTACCTATGATGAAAATTACAGACCTCTGTCATCATTTTAAGTGGGAGAACTTGCACAATCGCTGGCTGACTAAATACTTTTTTGCCCCACTGTATATATATATATATATATATATATATACACACATACACATACATATATACACACACATAAATATATATATACATACATGTATATGTACAGACACGCACACACAGTGCCCTGTAGTGGTGTTTGTATTGGAGAGCCGGGCACTTGTCCCACTGGGAGTCTTTATGGCGAGTGTGCTGTGGTGCTCTGACCTCGCACTCACCTCGGTGCCACCCACTCAGTGGATGATTTAGGCGTTCACGGCCCCTGCCAAAACCCCATAACCCCATAGCGCCACATCTGCAATCCATAACTGCCAGCCACTCTTGCTCTCCCATACTCACTCGCCCACACACACTCTCTTTTTTTTAACACATCCCCTTTTATTTTCCTTCTACTGACAAACTGTTGTATTTATCATAGCTGGCCCTTCCCTTACCTCCCCTGCCCTCTTCCAATGGAAACATCTCTTGCCCGTTATATCTGCAGCGAGGAGCCTTCCAAGCGTAGTGGCGGCCACAAGACATTCCTGCTCGCCCATGTTCATGTCTTCTGAGGGCGGCCATGTGCCAAACACTCAATCTGCAGTTGGATTGTGCAGCCTACCACGTTGCACTTGGTCCCCACTCACACTTCATGGAGCACGCATGGGCATCCACAGTTAGCGTTTCTTTCTTGGGGGGGGGGGATATTGAATGTCACTTTCCCTTAAATGAACACTCCTCCGCCGTGTGGTCAGCACATCATCGTTATCACCTCAGTCGTGCCAAAAAGATGAAGCAGGAAATAAACAAAGCGCCCGAAATGAAGACTATCACTCTCTCCTGGTTATCATTTTAGTATCGGCACAATGTGAACTTTTCATAGATAGGGAAGAAGCCAAAAGTTGTAGAGTTTGACATTCAACCAAAATGTTCTGTAAAAGTCAATAAAAACTTGGAGTGCAAGTTGTCATGTTTTCTCCTCACTAAGTCAGCAACCTAAAATGTTGAAAGAGCCATATTGGACTGAAAACACAAAATCAAATCTGGAGCCACAAATAATTAAAAGCCTGGACCCACATTTATACCTCTGGTCACTAAAAGCCAGTCATGTCCAGGAGTTATCTCACCTTCTGAGTAGCCTCTGACTTACTAAGGCTTTCTAATGCTGTAAAAATGTGTAGAACAAATATTACATTTCAACATTTTTGTCAACTGAGATGTGTCAACCTGCGATACATAGTCATTTTGATAGTAGGCTAATATAGCTAACATAGACACTTATGTCATGTGTTGCCTTCATTATAACACTTATATAAGACCTTTAAAGTTATTTTGATAGTAGGGTATTATAGACACTTACATCATGTGTTGTCTTCATTATAACACTTATATAAGACTTTTAAATTCATTTTGATAGTAGGCTAACAGACACTTATGTTATGTGTGGCCTTCATTATAACACTTATATAAGACTTTTAAATTCATTTTGATAGTAGAATAACATAGACACTTATGTCATGTGTTCCCTTCATTATAACACTTATATAAGGCTTGCAAAGTCATTTTGATAGTAGGCTAATATAGACACATCATGTGTTGCCTTCATTGTAACACTTATATAAGACTTTTAAATTAATTTTGATAGTAGGCTAATATAGACACTTATGTCATGTGTTGCCTTCATTATAACACTTATATAAGGCTTGCAAAGTCATTTTGATAGAAGGCTAATATAGACACATCATGTGTTGCCTTCATTATAATACTTATATAAGACTTTTAAATTAATTTTGATAGTAGGCTAATATAGCTAATATAGACACTTACATCATGTGTTTCCTTCATTACAACACTTATATAAGACTTTTTAAAGTCATTGTGATAGTAGGCTAATATAGACACATCATGGGTTGCCTTCATTATAACACTTATATAAGATGTTTAAATTCATTTTGATAGTAGGCTAATATAGCTAACATAGACACTTACATCATGTGTTGCCTTCATTATAACACTTATATAAGACTTTTTAAAGTGATTGTGATAGTAGGCTAATATAGACACTTACATCATGTGTTGCCTTCATTATAACACTTATATAAGACTTTTTAAAAGTCATTTTGATAGTAGGCTATTATAGCTAACATAGACACTTACGTCATGTGTTGCCTTCATTATGACACGGAATATCGGATATCGGCACAAAAGGCATTATCGGACATCTTTAGTTAGTACCCACGTCTGCAGTTAAATGGATACAACAATTAAAAGTCCTGGCTATAATTACAACATTTATTGATTAATTGGAAAAGTAACAATGTTTTGTGGACAAATCCTCAAAGAACATGTTTTAGTATTGCAGTGATAGTAGGCTCCCATCTTCATTGAGTCTTGTCTTTACTTGAGGAGTTTGACTTTATTATCTTTGTATTCTACAGTGGCTAAAACTACCTGCATGTTAAGACGTCACTTCCAACATACAAGTCATTTGACATTGTTGTCCAATTTGGCCATGAAGCAAATGGATCGTGTTGAAGTCAACGTTGTCTATCACGCTGGCGCAGACGTCCTGGCACGCATTGCGGACTCAGCCCCGGCCGGGATTGATCATGTTTCTGCAAGCATGCAAAATGCTCTGCGATTTGGGACCAATACTGTCATTCATAAATCTAAATTTCCACATTTGAAAAAGGGAAGAAATATCGGCTTATCATTTTTGGCTGCCGGTCCGAAAGACCCAAAGGTCATGAAACTGGGGCCACAAAAAAGCACACTACTGTTACATGTGCAGTCATTTTGTTGCCATACTTTGAACTATTAAGTAAGAGGCTGCTGGATGTGTGCAGAGGAGCATTGTTTCCAACGTTGCTCTGCATGGGTCTGATGGTGATGCCAGTTTTCCTAGCAGGGCTCTGATTGGTCAGAGCGGAAGACCTTTTCCCCTTGCATACTTGGCCTATTGTTTCATTCTGAATCCCATTTCTACAGGGACAAGTGATTAATGATGCCTTACAAACCCACCCATCCATCCATCCATTTTCTACCGCTTGTCCCTTAATGGAGTCGCGGTAAGGGACAAGCTGCATTCAGGTGGAAGGCAGTGTACACCCTGGACAAGTCGCCACCTCATTTAGTGTTGCCAATCAACCTATCCCCAGGTGCATGTCTTTGGAGGTGGGAGGGGCCTATCCCCAGGTGCATGTTTTTGAGGTGGGAGGGGCCTATCCCTAGGTGCATGTTTTTGAGGTGGGAGGGGCCTATCCCCAGGTGCATGTTTTTGAGGTGGGAGGGGCCTATCCCCAGGTGCATGTTTTTGAGGTGGGACGGGCCTATCCCCGGGTGCATGTTTTTTAGGTGGGAGGGGCCTATCCCTGGGTGCATGTCTCTGGAGGTGGGAGGGGCCTATCCCCAGGTGCATGTTTTTGAGGTGGGAGGGGCCTATCCCTGGGTGCATGTCTCTGGAGGTGGGAGGGGCCTATCCCCAGGTGCATGTATGAGGTGGGAGGGGCCTATCCCCAGGTGCATGTTTTTGAGATGGGAGGGGCCTATCCTCGGGTGCATGTTTTTGAGGTGGGAGGGGTCTATCCTCAGGTGCATGTTTTTGAGGTGGGAGGGGCCTATCCCTGGGTGCATGTCTTTGAAGGTGGGAGGGGCCTATCCTCAGGTGCATGTCTTTGGAGGTTGGAGGAGCCTATCCCCAGGTGCATGTTTTTGAGGTGGAAGGGGCCTATCCCCAGGTGCATGACTTTGGAGGTGTGAGGGGCCTATCCCCAGGTGCATGTTTTTGAGGTGGGAGGGGCCTATCCCCAGGTGCATGTTTTTGAGGTAGGAGGGGCCTATCACCAGGTGCATGGCTTTGGAGGTGGGAGGGGCCTATCCCCAGGTGCATGTTTTTGGAGGTGGGAGGGGCCTATCCCTAGGTGCATGTTTTTGAGGTGGGAGGGGCCTATCCCTAGGTGCATGTTTTTGAGGTGGGAGGGGCCTATCCCTAGGTGCATGTTTTTGACATGGGAGGGGCCTATCCCTAGGTGCATGTTTTTGACATGGGAGGGGCCTATCTCCAGGTGCATGTCTTTGAAGGTGGGAGGAAGCCCGAGTACCCGGAGGGAACCCTAGCAGTCACGGGAAGAACATGCAAACTCCACACAGAAAGATCCTGAGCCTGGGATTGAACTCAGGACTAATCAGAACCTTTGTATTGTGAGGCACTCGCACTAACCCCTCTACCACTGTGCTGCCACAGAAGTGAATTTACCATTAATTGAATAATATTCCTCACATTTGGTCATCGTCTTTCTTAAAGGGCAACAACTTGTACACTGCAAAAACTGAAATCGAAGTAAGATTGATATACGAGTGATATTTGCTTATTTTCTGTCTGATAAGATCATTCTTCTCACTAAGCAGATTTTATGTTAGAGTCTCTTACTTGTTTTAAGTGTTTTTCCCCTAAATGATCTCAGTAAGATATTACAGATGTTATGACCTATATTGAGTAAAACATGCTTGAAAGTAGAATATAAAGTGTTGCTAAACTGTGTCACAAGTAGAGATGTCCGATAATGGCTTTTTTGCCGATATCCGATATTCAGATATTGTCCAACTCTTAATTACGGATTCAGATATCAACCGATACCGATATATACAGCGGTGGAATGAACACATTATTATGCCTAATGTCGTTGTGATGCCCCGCTGGATGCATTAAACAATGTAACAAGGTTTTTCAAAATAAATCAAATCAAGTTATGAAAAAAATGCCAACACGGCACTGCCATATTTATTATTGAAGACACAAAGTACATTATTTTTTTTAAACATGCGTCAAAACAGCAGCTTGGAATTTGGGACATGCTCTCCCTGAGAGAGCATGAGGAGGTTGAGGTGGCGGGGGGGTGTATATTGTAGCGTCCCTGAAGAGTGAGTGCTGCAAGGGGTTCTGGGTATTTGTTCTGTTGTGTTTATGTTGTGTTACGGCGCGGCTGTTCTCCCGAAATCTGTTTGTCATTCTTGTTTGGTGTGGGTTCAAAGTGTGGCGCATATTTGTAACAGTGTTAAAGTTGTGTATACAGCCACCCTCAGTGTGACCTGTGTGGGTGTTGACCAAGTATGCCTTGCATTCACTCGTGTGTGTGAAAAGCTGTAAATATTATGTGATTAGGCCGCCACGCAAAAGCAGTACGTTTATTGAAGCGCTGTACTTCTCCCTACGTCTGTGTAGCACTCCTTACAGCCGCGTTTTAGTCATAAATTTTACTTTTTGAAACAGATACCGGTAATTTCCAAACAGATACTGATAATTTCCGATATTACGTTTTAAAGCATTTATCGGCCAATAATATAGGCAGCTCGATATTATCGGACATCTCTACTCACAAGTATAAAACTACTTTCTTAGTTTAAGTAATAAATTTTACTTTTTGAAACAGATACCGATAATTTTCACCCCCATAATTTCCGATGTTACATTTTAAAGTATTTATCGGCCATTAATATTGGCAGCCCGATATTATTAACTACTTTCTTAAAGTAATAATTTCTTCTTTCAAGCATGTAAAAAAAAAAAAATAAACATGACTTTGACACAATTGTGTCTCATAATTAAAACAGGTGACAGCCAAATGGACTTTGCTGTTTTATTTTCAATGAAACAATAGAAAATAGTAGGGCTGCGAATCTTTGGGTGTCCCACGATTCGAGTCAATATCAATTCTTGGGGTCACAATTCGGTTCAAAATCAATTTTTTTTTTCAATTCAACACGATTCTCGATACAAAAACGATTTTTTTCCCGATTTAAAAGGATTCTGTATTAGGATTTCAGCAAGATCTACCCCAGTCTGATGACATGCTAGCAGAGTAATATATTTTAAAAAAAACAAAAAACATTTATAATTGTAAAGGACAATGTTTTATCAACTGATTGCAATAATGTAAATTTGTTTTAACTATTAAACGAACCAAAAATATGACTTATTTTATCTTTGTGAAAATATTGGACACAGTGTGTTGTCAAGCTTATGAGATGCCATGCAAGTGTAACCCACTGTGACACTTTTGTTCTTTTATTTTATAAATGTCTAATGATAATGTCAATGAGGGGATTTTTAATCACTGCTATGCTTGAAATTATAACTAATATTGATACTGTTGTTGATAATATTCATTTTTGTTTCACTACTTTTGGTTTGTTCTGTGTGGTGTTTGTGTCTCCTCTCAATTGCTCTGTTTATTGCAGTTCTGAGTGTTGCTGGGTCAGGTTTGCTTTTGGAATTGGATTGCATTGTTATGGTATTGCTGTGTATTGTTTTGATGGATTGATATAACAATAAAAATAAAAAAGAAAGATTTTTTTAAAAATGAGAATCGATTCAAATTCGAATCAATTTTTCCCACACCCCTAGAAAATAGGTACTCATATAGTAGTACACTTGTTATTAGTGAGAATATAATTATTTTAACATATTTTAGAGTTCATTGAGGTTAATTAATTTTGCTTGTTTTGGGGCATTTTGACAAGCCAAATGTTCTTATTGTTTGGGCAGAAATGTTTGCTTCGTTTCAATAAAATACCCCTCATTTTTGTTTTTGAACACTAACTTTTTGCAGTGTGGCATTGCTGCCCAAAATGTTTACATACATTATTCCTGTCCTAGGTTGGTGGGGATTAGGTTTTGAAATGGGAAATATTTTAACAGGCAGTCATACGTTTGGACAATTTGTTAAGCTATTGAATAAAAACTTATGTCCGTCAATATTCTCATGATTGCCATTCCACCTTTAGAAAATGTGACGGCAACGCAGGGTTTACATGTTTTCATAAAATATTTATATTTGCATCATTATGTTTTTGTTTTTTTTAAATAGGGCTTAAACCAGGGGTCACCAACGCGGTGCCCGTAAGGACCAGATGAGTCGTCCGCTGGCCTGTTCTAAAAATAGCTCAAATAGCAGCACTTACCAGTGAGCTGCCTCTATTTTTTAAATTTTATTTATTTACTAGCAAGCTGGTCTTGCTTTGCTCGGCATTTTTAATTCTAAGAGTGACAAAACTCAAATAGAACTTGAAAATCCAAGAAAATGTTTTAAAGACTTGGTCTTAACTTGTTTGAATAAATTCATTTATTTTTTTACTTAGCTTCTTATAGCTTTCAGAAAGACAATTTTAGAGAAAAAATACAACCTTAAAAATGATTTTAGGATTTTTAAACACATATACCTTTTAACCTTTTAAATTTCTTCCTCTTCATTCCTGACAATTTAAATCAATATTCAAGTATTTTTTTCTTTTATTGTAAAGAATAATAAATACATTTTGATTTAATTCTTCATTTTAGCTTCTGTTTTTTCGACGAAAAATTTTTGTGAAATATTTCTTCAAACTTATTATGATTAAAATGCAAAAAAATATTCTGGCAAATCTAGAAAATCTGTAGAATCAAATATAAATCTTATTTCAAAGTCTATTGAAGTTCTTTTTAAAATATGTGTTCTGTAAAATATAGAAGACATAATGATTTGTGTTTGTTAGAAATATAGCTTGGTCCAATTTGTTATATATTCTAACAAAGTGCAGATTGGATTTTAACCTATTTAAAACATATCAAAATTCTAAAATTAATCTTAATCGGGAAAAATTACTAATGATGTTCCATAAATAATTTTTTTAATTTTTTCAAAAAGATTCGAATTAGCTAGTTTTTCTCTTCATTTTTTTCGGTTGAATTTTGAATTTAAAAAGTGGAAATTGAAGATAAACTATGCTTCAAAATTTAATTTTCATTTTTTGTGTGTTTTCTCCTCTTTTAAACCGTTCAATTAACCTTCGTCTTGTGTTAGTGTCGGCACCGACCCGTTTTAGTTTTTAAATGCATAAAAACACCACATACATTTATTTTTTTGCATCAAAGCTTTTTGACTTTGTCAGGAACCTCTTTGTCAACAAAATAAAACATTTTAATTTTTTTCACTAAATTATAAAATGCTCTGGTAGAAATCATGCCCTTGGTGTTGTTAGGGTCGGTTTTGACCCAGTTATAAAAATAAGATGATAAAGCAATGATAAGAGCCAAAACTGAACACACTGACAGCCAGCTCCTCTCCCAATCATGAGAGCTTTAGTGGATTCTCATTTTACATTGTCATCCTGTACAAAAACAAACAAAAGACGGACACTAAAAGTGTCACTTTTTGCCACTCTGATTTAGTTTTTTTATTAGTTTTGGAACTAGTAATCTATTTCTCTTGGTTTCATTTGCTTGATTGGTTGTTTGTTTGATGTTGGATTTCTGTTGCTGAAAAAAATACTTTTCAGCCTTTTTCTTGAAGTAAAGATATATGGGTCGAAATTGACCCGTAACACCATAGATGTTACTATAGTTAAAATTCTTAAAATGAAAAAATTAATAAAACACATTTATTTAAGAGATGTGTTCTAATACCCCTTAGTAATAGTTAGGTAACACAACAACCTTTTTTTTATTTATATGATTCTCTTGAGGTTCGTTTTACCATTTTTAAAAATTGAAATCGAGGGGTATACTGACAAAAAAAAGGCCCAATGGCCCAAACCAAAAATATTAAAACCAATATTTTCAAGGATAAGGAAGCCTAACAAGGTAACCAAGGGACGAGAAACAAATTGGATGATAGATAATTGTTTTTAGTGTATTTTACAGCTGATTTAAGACATGGGTCAAAACCAACCCGTTAACATAAGAGATTGTAGCAGAAAGCTAACACAAGAGGAAGGTTAAGTGTTTTTTTCATAATTTATTCCCTACATAAAACCTTCCGTGAAAGGAAAAAAAAATGTACGACGGAATGACAGACAGAAATACCCATTTTTTATATATATAGATTTATTTACTAAAGGTAAATTGAGCAAATTGGCTATTTCTGGCAATTTATTTAAGTGTGTATCAAACTGGTAGCCCTTCGCATTAATCAGTACCCAAGAAGTAGCTCTTGCTTTCAAAAAAGGTTGGTGACCCCTGGCTTGAACAATATAACGGAGGACTCCACATGTGACGTCTACACAATGCTGCCATTTAGTGGCCAACACTGCAATTGCAGGCAAGACGTGTCATTTCTAACCTCTGCAACAATGTTTAGTCGTCAATACAAAATGATGTTGTCCATCGATGTTTTACCTGCACTATTACTCCATGTCCAAGTCCTGCTCATCTATCACAGTCTCTCTTTTAAACCAGGGCAGAGACAAGGGCACGTAGGGGTCATAAGACCAGCGAGGATACACTCTCTTGTACAAGTTCATCAGAACGGTGTCTTGGGAGCGCAGCTGGCTGTCAAAGACACACTTCATGTGGCCGTGAGTTCCTAGGACAAAAACACAACACGGAATGAACATATCTCTATTGGACGCTAAACGTTTCCTCACCTAGAGCTTCCTTGATGTGACCTCTCCGACCCCACTTAGTCCGCAGCTCGACAGGCTTGAACCACATGATGTCATCTGAAACCAAACAGGGGGAATGCATTCATGACAGTTGGGAACTGGAAGGCCAGACATGATTAATAGCTTTAAATATATTTTTTTAAAAAAAGAACATGCTCACCCCTGTTAAAAAACATGTAACGGACGACAGCGGAGCGCCGGTTAATTTTGAACGGGTGTCCGCTCAGCACGATCCTTTTAAGGGTAATACGGCGAGGGTCACAACTGAGAAGACTGCCTGTCGCCACCAGGTCCTGGACGCCTGCACACACACACACACACACACACACACACACACACAAACACACGGCTTTGGAAAAGGGCTTCTAGTTAAAGTACCAATGATTGTCTTTATTGGTGATATATGCCCTCTGCATTTGACCCATCATCCTGTTCACCCGCTGGGAGAGGAGACGAGCAGTAAGCAGCAGCATTGGCCGCGCCCAGGAATCATTTATGGTGATTTAACCCCCAATCGGATTCAGGAGGAGCAGTGTGGTTTTCGTCCTAGTCGTGGAACCGTGGACCAGCTCTGTACTCTCGGCAGGGTTCTTGAGGGTGCATGGGAGTTTGCCCAACCAGTCTACATGTGCTTTGTGGACTTGGAGAAGGCATTCGACCGTGTCCCTCGGGAAGTCCTGTGGGGAGTGCTCAGAGAGTATGGGGTATCGGACTGTCTTATTGTGGCGGTCCGATCCCTGTACGATCAGTGTCAGAGTTTGGTCCGCATTGCCGGCAGTAAGTCGAACACGTTTCCAGTGAGGGTTGGACTCCGCCAAGGCTGTCCTTTGTCACCGATTCTGTTCATAACTTTTATGGACAAAATGTCTAGGCGCAGTCAAGGCGTTGAGGGGTTCCGGTTTGGTGCCCGCGGGATTAGGTCTCTGCTTTTTGCAGACGATGTGGTCCTGTTGGCTTCATCTGGCCGGGATCTTCAGCTCTCACTGGATCGGTTCGCAGCCGAGTGTGAAGCGGCCGGAATGAGAATCAGCACCTCCAAGTCCGAGTCCATGGTTCTCTCCCGGAAAAGGGTGGAGTGCCATCTCCGGGTTGGGGAGGAGACCCTGCCCCAAGTGGAGGAGTTCAAGTACCTAGGAGTCTTGTTCACGAGTGGGGGAAGAGTGGATCGTGAGATCGACAGGCGGATCGGTGCGGCGTCTTCAGTAATGCGGACGTTGTATCGATCCGTTGTGGTGAAGAAGGAGCTGAGCCGGAAGGCAAAGCTCTCAATTTACCGGTCAATCTACGTTCCCATCCTCACCTATGGTCATGAGCTTTGGGTCATGACCGAAAGGATAAGATCACGGGTACAAGCGGCCGAAATGAGTTTCCTCCTCTCCCTTAGAGATAGGGTGAGAAGCTCTGTCATCCGGATGGAACTCAAAGTAAAGCCGCTGCTCCTCCACATGGAGAGGAGCCAGATGAGGTGGTTCGGGCATCTGGTCAGGATGCCACCCGAACGCCTCCCGAGGGAGGTGTTTAGGGCACGTCCAACCGGTAGGAGGCCACGGGGAAGACCCAGGACACGTTGGGAAGACTATGTCTCCCGGCTGGCCTGGGAACGCCTCGGGATCCCCCGGGAAGAGCTAGACGAAGTGGCTGGGGAGAGGGAAGTCTGGGTTTCCCTGCTTAGGCTGCTGCCCCCGCGACCCGACCTCGGATAAGCGGAAGAAGATGGATTGATGGATGGATTAACCCCCAATTCCAACCCTTGATGCTGAGTGGCAAGCAGGGAAGTAATGGCTCCCATTTTTATTGTCTTTGGTATGACTCGGCCGGAGGTTTGAACTCGCAACCTAGCCATCTCAGGGCAGACACTAACCACTAGGCCACTGAGTAGGACTTCGACCGAGGACTATTATGGCTCCAGTTAAAAAAAAAAAAAAAACTATTACCACAAGGTGTAAACATATGAATAAAGTTGTAGTACCTCAACGTAAGTGTTTTGAGTTAAAAGCGGTTTCTAGACTACCATGTTTTCTCGACCATAGAGGGCCTATCAGATTATAAGGAGCACTGCCGATGAGCAGGTCTATTCATGTCCATTTCTGTAAGGAAGACACACCGGATTAAAAGGCGCATTAAAAGGAGTCATATTAAGCATTTAAGTCCCATTTTAAAACTCTTTTGTATACTCTAGCCTTGAAATAGACCCTCTTTGAGACCAGTTGATCTGCCATTTTTTTTCTTCTTTACCCCCTTCTCCTTTGTGGAGGGGGGAGGCAGAGGTTCAGTGGCCAAGGTTGAAGCACTGGCTGTCCAAAGTCGGGACCCAGGGACTGGACTCTCACACTATTATGTTAGATCCACTATGGACTGGACTCTCACAATATTATGCTAGATCCACTCGACGTCCATTGCATCAGCCGACCAGGGGCGGGGTCCCTACATCTGTGTCCCCTCCAAGGTTTCTCATTGTCATCCCATTGGGTTGAGTTTTCGGTCCGTGGACCACTCATCTGTGCATCAGTTGGGGACATCTCTGCACTGCTGACCTGTCTCCACTCAAGATGATCTGCTGCTGGCCCCACTATGGAGTGGACTCTCACTATTATGTTGGATCCACTACAGACTGGACTCTCACTATTATGTTAGATCCACTACAGACTGGACTCTCACACTATTATGTTAGATCCACTACGGACTGGACTCTCACTATTATGTTAGATCCACTATGGACTGGACTCTCACTATTATGTTAGATCCACTATGGACTGGACTCTCACTATTATGTTAGATCCACTATGGACTGGACTCTCACTATTATGTTAGATCCAATATGGACTGGACTCTCACTATTATGTTAGATCCACTATGGACTGGACTCTCACACTATTATGTTAGATCCACTATGGACTGGACTCTCACTATTATGTTAGATCCACTATGGACTGGACTCTCACTATTATGTTAGATCCACTATGGACTGGACTCTCACACTATTATGTTAGATCCACTATGGACTGGACTCTCACACTATTATGTTAGATCCACTATGGACTGGACTCTCACTATTATGTTAGATCCACTATGGACTGGACTCTCACTATTATGTTAGATCCACTATGGACTGGACTCTCACTATTATGTTAGATCCACTATGGACTGGACTATCACACTATTATGTTAGATCCACTATGGACTGGACTCTCACACTATTATGTTAGATCCACTATGGACTGGACTCTCACTATTATGTTAGATCCACTATGGACTGGACTCTCACTATTATGTTAGATCCACTATGGACTGGACTCTCACACTATTATGTTAGATCCACTATGGACTGGACTCTCACTATTATGTTAGATCCACTATGGACTGGACTCTCACACTATTATGTTAGAGCCACTATGGACTGGACTCTCACTATTATGCTAGATCCACTATGGACTGGACTCTCACTATTATGCTAGATCCACTATGGACTGCACTCTCACACTATTATGTTAGATCCACTATGGACTGGACTCTCACTATTATGTTAGATCCACTATGGACTGGATTCTCACTATTATGTTAGATCCACTATGGACTGGACTCTCACTATTATGTTAGATCCACTATGGACTGGACTCTCACACTATTATGTTAGATCCACTATGGACTGGACTCTCACTATTATGTTAGATCCACTATGGACTGGACTCTCACTATTATGTTAGATCCACTATGGACTGGACTCTCACTATTATGTTAGATCCACTATGGACTGGACTCTCACACTATTATGTTAGATCCACTATGGACTGGAGTCTCACTATTATGTTAGATCCACTATGTACTGGATTCTCACTATTATGTTAGATCCACTATGGACTGGACTCTCACTATTATGTTAGATCCACTATGGACTGGACTCTCACTATTATGTTAGATCCACTATGGATTGGACTCTCACACTATTATGTTAGATCCACTATGGACTGGACTTTCACATTATTATGTTAGATCCACTGTGGACTGGACTCTCTCACTATTATGCTAGATCCACTATGGACTGGACTCTCACACTATTATGTTAGATCCACTATGGACTGGACTCTCACAATATTATGCTAGATCCACTCGACGTCCATTGCATCAGCCGACCAGGGGCGGGGTCCCTACATCTGTGTCCCCTCCAAGGTTTCTCATTGTCATCCCATTGGGTTGAGTTTTGGGTCCCGGGGGTTCGAACTCACAACCTACCCATCTCAGGGCGGACTCTCTAACCACTACCACTTACATCAAGCATGAAACAAACATCATGATGTCAAGATAATGACACTAGCGTTGACTTAATTTAAGAATATTTTTTAACATATTGACCAAAAATGTCTCTTTTTTTTTTTTTAAGTGCACTAGTTATTAGTGGGAATATACTTATTGTAAAGTATTTTTGGCTTGATTGAGCCTAGCTAATTTGACTTGGTTTGGAAAGTCTTGTTCTATTGGCAGATCATTTGACTTAGTTCAAGTAAAACACCCCTCATTTTTGTATTTTTTTTTCTTGTTTTTGAACACTGACTTTTTGCAGTGTCCTTTCTCCATTCTTGAAGACGACACTGCGACTCAAACGGGATTACCAAACTTCCACATTCCAGAACAAGAGATGACTGCTGGTCTCACCATCGTTCCTCTGCTTAAAGAGCAGGACCCCCGTGGGGGGGAAGGTGATGGGCGCGTACACGGACACCACCGTGGGGGCATCTGGCCGCAGGAAGCGCTCCATCTTGTGCTTGTCGGCTGGAGAGGAGAACATCTTTAACATTTACACGTGCACGTCTTCCCAAAACATCCAACAGCAAACAGTCACCAAAATGGAAAGAATTCAATTTTGTCCTCAATATTCTACCCACA
This sequence comes from Nerophis ophidion, assembly GCF_033978795.1. Classification (NCBI taxonomy): domain Eukaryota; kingdom Metazoa; phylum Chordata; class Actinopteri; order Syngnathiformes; family Syngnathidae; genus Nerophis; species Nerophis ophidion. The sequence continues at coordinate 39,993,516 of NC_084628.1, read as the reverse complement.
ATACTCCATAAAGACGACATGCAAACCTTTTTAGAGAATTTATTAAAAACAATAAACTGAGGAAACCGCATGTACATAATAAGTATTCACAGCCTTAGCCATTAAGTATAAAAGTGAGCTCAGGGGCATCCTGTCTAAAGCAGTGTTTTTCAACCTTTTTATTTGAGCCAAGGCACATTTTTTTCATTGAAAAAATGCGAAGGCACACCACCAGCAGAAATCATTAAAAACAAAACTCAGTTGAGAGTAAAAAGTCGTCGTTACAATTGTTGGATATGACTTTAAAGCATAGCCGAGCATGTATCACTATAGCTCTTGTCTCAAAGTAGGTGTACTGTCACATCACACCCGGACTTATTTTCACTTTTTTTGCTGTTTTCCTGCGTGCAGTCTTTTACTTCTCCTATGTGGTGTTTTTTTCTCTTTTTTCTGTATTTTCCTGTAGCAGTTTCATGTCTTCCTTGTGTCAGGCTTGCCACTGACAGTTTGTTTGTGTTTTAGTTTTTCCTGTGTGTTTAGCATTTCCTGTCAGCACTATTATTTTGGTTCAGCTTCCTTTTTGTCTCCCTGAGTGCTTTGTTTCCCCTCAGCTGCGGCTGATTGGCACCTGTCCACACCTGTTGTAAATCAGCCCGATCCTATTTGTACCTGCTTTGTCTTTCAGTTAGTGCTGGATTATTGATTTGTCGATGTCACTTCTTGTCGCTCTTGTAACGTATTATCGCTCCTGTCGTGTCGTACCTTGTCTTGTCTATGCAGCGTTGCGGTAAGCTATGTTTGATTGCATTTTTTAGCTTGCTGCCTTTTGTTCCCTGCTTCTAAGTTTGTTTTTATATTACAAGTACGACTTCTGTTTCCTGCTCGATTCTTGCTAGCTTCCATGTTAAGTTCCCTTTTGTTTTCTAGCTCCCATGCTAGCTCCCTTAGTTTGTTATCCACCTCGTACGCGCTTTGTGTTAGTACCCTTCTGTTTATTCTTGTTCTATTATTTGAATTAAATCATGTTTTTTTTTACTCAATGCCTGCCTCCTTCTCTGCATCATGGGGTTCGTCAACAACAAACTTTGACACCTTGACCGCTATTCCCCACACCGGCTTTGTTTTGGCAATCAAGAATATTTCAGTTTACTTTGTAGCCAGTTCAGTTTTAGTTTCGTTCTGCATAGCCTTCCCTAAGCTTCAATACTTTTTCTTAGGGGCACTCACCTTTTGCTTGTTTTGGGCTTAAGCATTAGACACCTTTTTACCTTCACACTGCATCCCGCTGTTTCTGACATCTACAAAGCAATTAGCTACCGGCTGCCACCTACTGATATGGAAGAGTATAAAATGGTGAGTCTGCTGATCTCTAGAACGCACCAACAGTCAACAACAACACATCATTTGCGGACTATAATTACTGGTTTGCAAAAAATATTTTTAACCCAAATAGGTGAAATTAGATCATCTCCCACGGCACATCAGACGGTATCTCACGGCACACTAGTGTGGTTAAAAAACACTGGTCTAAACTAATCAATCTCAGAGTTGTTCTTACAGCCTGTGGTAAAGTCAGTAGTTTGGAAAACCACACACCTGTCCACATATCAGGTCTCTCCCACACTTGCACAAACCAAGGATGAAGTCAAAAGGAATTGTCTGTAGACCTCGTACACAGGAGGCACACATCCGGGGAAGGGTACAGGCTAATACTTGGGACGATGTGGCGCGGTTGGGAGAGTGGCCGTCCCAGCAACCTTTAGGGTTCCTGGCTCGACCCCCACCTTCTACCAACCACGTCACATCCGTTGTGTCCTTGAGAAAGAGACTTCACCCTTGCTCCTGATGGGTGGTGGTTAGGGCCAGCTCCCGCCATCAGTGTGTGAATGGGTGAATGTGGAATTATAGTCAAAGCGCTTTGAGTACTTTGAAGGTAGAAAAGCACTATACATATATACATATATATATATACACAGGTATATGGGGAATAGCGTGAGGGTTCAATCCCCACCTTCTACCATCCTAGTCACGTCCGTTGTGTCCTTGAGCAACACACTTCAGCCTTGCTCCTGATGGGTCCTGGTTAGCGTGTGTGAATGTGTGTGTGTGAATATGGAAATAGTGTCAAAGTGCTTTGTGGTCCTTAAAAAGGTAGAAAAGCACAACCCATTTACAATACAAGTATAACCCATTTTACATTTTTTTTTACTATTAATGGACACGCAGCACACACAATCATGTGTGCTTCACAGATAGTATCCCTTGCAGACTGTATCGATATATATTGTAGGAACCAGAATATTAAGAACAGAAAGAAACCATCCTTTTGTGTGAATGTGTGTAAATGGCAGAGAAAGGTATTTTCGGGGGCTTGGTGCACTATTTTATAAGTGTATATTGTGTTTTTTATGTTGATTCAATAAAAAATAAAAAAAAGTATTGAGCAAAGGCTGTGATTGCTTATGTACTTATGATTTCTTACTTTATTATTATTAAATCACCCAAAAAACCTAAAAAAAATAAAACATTTTCACATTGTCATGATGGGGGTATTGTGTGCAGAATAATGAGGACAAAAAGTATTCTATTCTGAGGCTGTAACTAGGGCTGGGCGATATATGGAATATACTGGATATATCGCGGGTTTGTCTCTGTGCGATATAGAAAATGACTATATGGTGATATTGGAGTATACGTTCTCACGCAGTTGCTTTTAGCTGCGGGCATTACACTACATGCTCTTCCCACTCTTTCTTGTCTCTCCTTCTCACAGAGACATAAAACAAGCGCACCTTCTTACATACGTCACATACGTATACGCCCTCGCGGAGCAGAGAGGTAGCGGCCTGGGTAACGTTAGCTGTGGTGCGAGTGGTAATACGAGAGAAAGAAGGTGCCAATCTGGTAACAAATGGAGGAAGAACTAATTCCAAGAAAAACGGCAGGGGGTCCATCGTCTGGCGGTGGTTTGGCTTCAAGCGGGAAGATGTTGAACAGACAACAGTAATATGTCAAGTATGCGGCAAAAGCGTTGCTACAAAAAGTAGCAATACTGCTAATATGTAGCATCATTTGAAAAGTCCCCCGCTATAACAGACCTGGGCAAATGAAGGCCCGGGGGCCACATGTGGGCCGTTAAGCTTTTCAATCTGGCACGCAGGACATTCCTAAATATTTTTTTTTAGATCTTTAAGATGTAAAGTGTAGCTGCCATTATGATGTGCAGTCATGTTTTCTAATGACCCCGAGTCTTCAACTATACTAAGTCTTTCAATGGTTGGAATATGCGTGCATTGGATGATATACCAATTACTATAGTAATCTAATTAGTTACTATGGTCATCTACGTCACAGCAGCTCACACGAGGCACCAAGCAGTGTGGGCGGGAATCATTTCCACAGACACGGAAGGAGTTTTTCACAACAAAGTTCTAAAGCTTAGTGATGTATCAGATATATCAGATTATAGGTGGCTTTATTTTGTACCCTTTGCATTCATATTTCACTGTTTGTTGCATTTTTGTTGCGTTTCACTTGATTGTAAAATATGTATATCGAAAGGGGGTGTGATATTCATATTTTGTCAATATTCATCCATCCATTCCATCCATTTTCTACCGCTTATTCCCTTTCGGGGTCGCGGGGGGCACTGGCGCCTATCTCAGCTACAATCGGGCGGAAGGCGGGGTACACCCTGGACAAGTCGCCACCTCATCACAAGGCCAACACAGATAGACAGACGACATTCACACTCATATTCACACACTAGGGCCAATTTAGTGTTGCCAATCAACCTATCCCCAGGTGCATGTCTTTGGAGGTAGGAGGAAGCCGGAGTACCCGGAGGGAACCCTGGCAGTCACGGTGGAGAACAAGAAAACTCCACACAGAAAGATCCAGAGCCTGGATTTGAACCCAGGACTGCAGGACCTTCGTATTGTGAGGCAGACGCACTAACCCCTCTGGAACCGTGAAGCCTGTCAATATTCAGTGTTTTATCATTCATAGAAGAATTTTAAATTCCATTACGTTTCATAAGGCGGTCTGTAATAACGTTTTTAGCATTCAATCAGACATTATTGTGAGGTTTTGTATTAGTGTCCCTTTAAAAATAGATATACCGGCCCCCTGACGCATTTTTTCCTCTAAATGTGGCCCCCGAGTCAAAATAATTGCCCTGGCCTGAGCTAGAGAATGAAGAGTGCTTGAAACTCTGCATGGCAACATCTCCGTTCGGTGCCACACCAACAAAACGCCCAAGCAACCATTTACACATCAACGCCGTATGAAAAAAATAGGAGATAACGTCCCACATAGTGAAGGACAAACACTATTTGATTTCCTAAAAATATCAAGATATTAAAAAAAAAGGCCATATCGCCCAGTCCTAGCTGTAACATAACAAAATGTGGAAAAAGTGAAGCGCTGTGAATACTTTCTGGATGCACTGTAGATGTAAATCATCAAATAAATCAATTATTCAGCCGTGTAAATCCCGGCTGAATAAGACCTTACCTGAGGTGTGCTGAGAGAAGATGGGAGAGGCCCGAAACCTCCGAAAGCCACAGTGGAACACCAGCTCTTCTTTTGATTTAATGGGCTCCGTGTTGCTGGGATGTCTCCTCACCAAAAGGTGCATTACGGACATCTGAGAAAGAAAGCAAAAAGTTGATGGAGCCATAAAAGATGACAACCCTCAGCAGGTGCCCACCTTCTGCTCATGGGGGAGAAGAGAGACCAAAACTAGCGGCTTTCCTGCCTGCACGCTCTCCATGACGGAGTGCGGCACGTCCACCACATGCAGCGTGACGTACCAGCCCACCTGTAACAAGACAGTTGAACCACCACCAAACCGTACTGCTTGCTGGGAACGTGTCAATTTTACCATGGCGCCCTCCTCCTCTTCAGCAGCTTCAGCCAGTACGCGGCGCCGGGTGCGTTCAAAGTTCTGGAACTGGAAGATGCGCGAATAGTTGTAAGGTAGGTTCTCCAGCGGGTCCCAGGGGGAGGATCGGAAGCTTTTGAGGCCCCTGTAGCGCTGGAATCTGCAAGCGGGGGACAGGGGGTTTAAAAAGCTCAAACCAGTGGCGGTTCCAGCTTCAATGACGCCCTGGGTGAGGTATTTGTTTTGAAATAATTTCCAACAAGGTAAAGTGGATTTTATTTGTTATCCCTAGTCTCTGTAGCGACTTGGCTGTTAAAGTTTAGCTTAGTCTTTATTTGAAGGGACAATGCACATAAACATTAGCTCAAAGATATATGTACCAGATTACAGCTAAATAGCTCATCTCCATCTGCAGTCCCTGGCTACCTAAATTAAAGGGATACAAAAATCATGCAATAAAATGATGACAACGGCATTTTATCAAATTAAAGGGGAACATTATAACAATTTCAAAAGGGTTAAAAACAATAAAAATCAGTTCCCAGTGGCTTGTTGTATTTTTTGAAGTTTTTTTCAAAATTTTACCGGTCTCGGAATATCCCTAAATAAAGCTTTAATGTGCCTTATTTTTGGCTCTCTGCGAAGACACTGGCCATTTCCCTGTGACGTCACACAGTGCTGCCAATGTAAACAAACAATGGGAATACCACAGCAAGATATAGCGACATTAGCTCGGATTCAAACTCGGATTTCAGCGACTTAAGCGATTCAACAGATTACGCATGTATTGAAACAGATGGTTGGAGTATGAAAGTATTGAAGAAGAAACTGAAGCTATTGAGCGAATAGCTATTGACGCTATTCATTGCCATAGCATGGCCGAATAGCTGCATTAGCATCGCCGGTAAAATGTGCGGACCAAACGATCAGGACTTTCGCATCTTTTGACACTGGAGCAACTTAAAACCTTCGATTGGTAAGTGTTTTTTTCAAAATTAAATGTGGGTGGAAGGAAACGTAATATAGTTGCAAATGCATCTGCAGGTTATCCATACATCTCTGTGCCATGTCTGCCTTAGCACCGCCGGTAAAATGTGGAAAAACTCCAGCACATTCAATGGGGGCCTGGCGGCAGACACTTTGGCATCTTCGGGCCAGTGGTGCAACTTGAATCCCTCCCTGTTAGTGTTGTCACACCCTCCGACAACACACCGTCGAGGCATTATGTCTCCAAGGTTCCCAAAAATAGTCAAAAAAACGGAAAATAACAGAGCTGAGACCCGGTGTTTGTAATGTGTTGAAAATGAAAATGGCGGGTGTGTTACCTCGGTGACGTCACATTCTGACGTCATCGCTTCCAGCGCGATAAACAGAAAGGCGTTTAATTCGCCAAAATTCACCCATTTAGAGTTCGGAAATCGGTTAAAAAAATAGATGGTCTTTTTTCTGCAACATCAAGGTATATATTGACGCTTACATAGGTCTGGTGATAATGTTCCCCTTTAAGAAAAGTCCTAAAATGCCCTTTCATATACACATACTTAATATACAATACAACCACCCCTCCTTTATATCATAACTAGACAATACATGCTCTTGTTCGCATATGTCATCATTTGTATAAAAAAAAAAAAAAAAAAGAAAAAAAAAAGCATGATTTTAACACACGCACCTCACAATTCACAACAAAAAAGCTCTCATGGATAAATATGATAAACATTAAGTTGTGTCAATCATAGTGTCCACCTTAGTGACCGTGTGAGCAGCTTTGATTGCTTCAAAGCCACTTTTTAACTTCAATTGTGAATGAAGAGTCATCTGTTAAGACTTTTCAAGTTTGTTCTGAGGTCGTTCCATTTCTTTACCGCTTTATATAAAAAGGCTGCAAAAGATGTTTTCCATCTGGGTGCGCTACAGTGCCTCCTGGTGGAGGCTGCTGCGTTTCTAGTTGTCACAGCAGAATGTAAACTGGACAAAGTGGTTAAGTGCCGCTGGTGCAGTGTTATTTAGGATTCTATGGTCCATTCTTATTGATTTTTATATTTGAATGTTAGCTAAATTTAACAATCTATATTTTTGGAGAACTAAACAGGATTTCACTTTATCTTAGTCTGTGTTGATTGAGCTGTGTTGAAGCAGCAAAAAAGGACATTATGTTAAATGTAGAGTTTCTGTCTCCGATAGTTGATATAATAATGTAAGTGCATCATAAAGCCTACATGAACTCCATGGTGTTTAGGGATGAATAGTCTCTCCTATTGCTATTGTACTATTTTTCCCGCTATAGTTACATTAGTCATTAGTAATGGAGCAGCCTAGTTTTAAATGGCAGGGTCCCTGCTATCATATGTTGATAAAAATATAACATTTACATAATAAAATCCCCAGGACTGCAGGGCCTTCAAATCGTAGCTGAGATAGGCGCCAGCGCCCCCCGCGACCCCGAAAGGGAATAAGCGGTAGAAAATGGATGGATGGATGGATAATAAAATCCACTACAGGCTTCCCAAATGCTGTAGTAAATTAACCATGAGTTGAGCATAGCTTCCCTGCTTAGGCTGCTGCCCCCGCGACCTGACCTCGGATAAGCGGAAGAAGATGGATGGATGGAGTTGAGCATATGTCAGCATGTGGCCCCACTTTTAACTATTTTTTTCAAACGCTTATTGCCAACGCTTACTTACAGTAAGTCATTATTTTGACTTTCTAAGCCATTATTTTGTCATTATTTTGACCTGGTAAATTACTAAGTAATAATGATGTACTTAATATCTCAGGTAACTAGGACTGTTTTGTTTTTACTTTACGGAAAAAAATATAGAGATATATATCGTAAATCACCATTCAGCAAATGGAGCGGAAAACACAACCAAAAGTTGTAGGATTCTTCACGCGACGAAGCCACAGTCTGTAGTTCATTGCCCCCCACGCTGTGATGGCGACAGGCCGGGTTACACCGATCCTTACACCCCCCAAACCCCTTCCCCGGTCCCCTCCACCTGGAGAGTCACCACCTTAACTAACACATTTTCCGGGGGGAACACTGACTTACACGTTGTCCCTGGCCATGTTTTTGCGAGTGGCTGCGCTGACCCCCCTCAGCCCAGGAAAAAAAATAAAAATAATGACGTCAATACTTTTGGTTTATTTCCGACAACGTTGACTAATCGTTGCACTCCATTGTTCATATCTATATTATTTCAATATGCAAACTTTTCCATTTAAGAACTGTGATGAAGAACCGATTAAGTTGGCAAATTGAAGTTCCACTGTACCACACAACACAGAAGAACCGACCTGTTTCTCGCAGCTGTGTCGATGGGCGTGTCCACCTCGTCCGGGAACAGCTCATTGGCCCGAGCATCGCGGTAGTGCTGGAGACCTTCGACTTCCGCTGCCTCATCCATGTGCTCATCATAACGCTGATCAGCTCCGGGGTGCTCCGTTGAGGACATTACTACTTCTTCCTCCTCCTCCTCCTCCTCCTCCTCCTCTTCCTCCTCTTCTGAGGCAATGTCTGAACCGGCATCCTGAGTTCAAAGAACACTGTATTTAACAGTCACAAATCAATGTACAGTTTTTTTGTTGTTTGTTTTTTAATTGAATGCTGAGTTTGGATTCACTTTGTGTTTACATACACAATATGTCTATTGTTTTGGACATTAAATTATATGATGCAGTGCGGTTCAACATCACTAAAAATCACAAGCAAACATATTACACATATGGTATTACCAATAGGTTGTATTCAGTCACATGACTTTTGAAGAAAAGTAAACAAAGAGGTGGGCCACCACACCAACATTGCTACTGTGCAGTAAACACAATGTGAACTGAGTAGGCAAGGGGCCTAGATCTTGACCTAAAAGCAGATATGAGCAAAAAAAAAAAAATCAACTATGCAATGGAATAGATCCCTATACTTGATCAAAACAAGATTTGTAGAGTGATCTGTCGGTGCAGTTCCCAGACGTATCCAACAATCTGGTGCTGCCATCGTTATTCTATAATAATAATAATTAAAGCTGCAAGCAGCGTTGGTCGGGTCCGCTTTTGGCCGCTGCCAAGCCCTGGTCTAAGTCAGACCTACATAGAGGTCTTTGTTTCATGTCTCTACGACATTCCTAACAGAAGTTACAAGCAGTTTTGTCTGGGTTTTTTCCTAGGGGGCGCTAGAGCGCAATTTTGACTTTTGGAGTTTGTTTTTTTATTAGATGGCAATTTTCGCCAGTCCTGATGTGTGTGTAAAATTTGGTGAGTTTTGAAGCATGTTAAGGGGGTCAACTAACAGATCGGCGTTTCTGGATGTTGTTGATAAATGGCTTTCGCTTTGCATAGTATAGCTTTAACTTGCACTTTGAAGCATTTTAAGGGGGTTAAATTACAGCTCAAAGAGGCAAAAATGACATTTTTTAGGAAACTTTGCGCAGGGGTTCTTTGAAGGAGCGTAAAATCAAAACCGTAGCAGTAATCAAAACTTTGTTGGATAGTTTTAATCAAAAGGATTCAATCTCTCTCCTGTGCGAGTTTGAAGCCGAAACGACAAACGCACTCGGAGGAGTTTACGTTTGAAAAAGGTGACGGGTTTTTACAAAACTTTTATTTTGAAGGGGTAATTTTTAACTTCCTGTTGATTTTTGCCGAAGGATGTCAATTATCTAAATGTAGGTCTAAGTGAGACCTACATAGAGGTTTTTGTTTCATGTCTTTCCGGTATTCCCACCATGGCAAAGGACTCCACAGGAGTCCTTTGCCATGGGCCAAGGACCCTAATAATAATAATAATGGATTAGATTTATATCGCACTTTCCTATTGTTATATACTCGAAGCTCTCACAGAGAAGTGGGAACCCATCATTCATTCACACCTGGTGGTGGTAAGCTAAATTTGTAGCCACAGCTGCCCTGGGGTAGACTGACGGAAGCGTGGCTGCCAGTTTGCGTCTACGGCCCCTCCGACCACCACCAAAGATTCACTCATCATTCACTCACCGGTGTGAGCGGCACCGGGGGCAAGGGTGAAGTGTCCTGCCCAAGGACACAACGGCAGCGATTTTGGATGTTAATAGGTGGGAAGCGAACCTGCAACCGTCAGGTTTCTGGCACGGCCGCTCTACCCACTACGCCATGCCGCCTCTACACAACAAAACAGATTGAATTTTGTAAAAGAATTGAGGTCTACAACTCCTGTGTGTGTGGCATTGGTATCAAGACTCTCCTGGGTAAACCATGCATCGTTTTTGCTTGTGTGCGGTTGCATTTCATGATTTAACTTTGCGTCTACCGCCATGTTTGTCGCCTTCATGTTGTTGCGCGTGTTTTACGAGTACCGTATTTTTCGGACTGTAAGTCGCAGATTTTTCATAGTTTGTGCGACATATACTCCGGAGCGACTTATGTGTGAAATTATTAACATATTACCGTAAAATATCAAGTAATAATATTTGTCTCATTCGCGGAAGAGACGCAGAAAATGTCAGCAATCGTCACACACACGTCAACTAATAAGAATTTGGCGGGGGAGGGTCATGGCAGAAGTGCATTGCGGGTCATAGAATGCTAACTTATATATGCTATATGCCAGTGGTTCTCAACTTTTTTTCAGTGATGTACCCCCTGTGAACATTTTTTTTAATTAAAGTACCCCCTAATCAGAGCAAAGCCTTTTTGGTTGAAAAAAAAAAGAGATAAAGAAGTAAAATACAGCACTATGTCATCAGTTTCTGATTTATTAAATTGTATAACAGTGCAAAATATTGTTCATTTGTAGTGGTCTTTCTTGAACTATTTGGAAAAAAAAGATATAAAAATAACTAAAACTTTTTGAAAAATAAACAAGTGATTCAATTATGGATAAATATTTCTACACATAGAAGTAATCAACTTAAAGTGCCCTCTTTGGGGATTGTAATAGAGATCCATCTGGATTCATCAACTTCATTCTAAACATTTCTTCACAAAAAAATAAATCTTTAACATCAATATTTATGGAACATGTCCACAAAAAATCTAGCTGTCAACACTGAATATTGCATTGTGGCATTTTTTTACACAGTTTATGAACTTATTCATATTTTGTTGAAGTATTATTCATTTAATATATTTATAAGGGATTTTTGAATTGTTGCAATTTTTAGAATATTTTTGAAAAATCTCACGTACCACTTGGGATACCTTCAATTACGCGTACCCCCATTTGAGAACCACTGCTATATGCTACTGCCGTAGCTATTAAAATGGATCATTTCATCATTGGCGGTAATTTATAAAAAGTGAGAAGGGCTGAACAAAAATGGCACCGAAAAGGAAATCATGTACTGCAGATTACAAGCCGGACGTAGTGAAATATGCAGCAGAAAAGGACAAGAGGAAGCGGCGCATACCTGTGGAGTTGGCAGAGTTGTTTAGAAGCGACATAGAGGAAGAAGATTTCATGGGATTTATGGATTAGGAGTGAGAGATAGTTTGGTAAAGGTATAACATGTTCTGTATGTTATAGTTATTTGAATGACTCTTACCATAATATGTCAGGTTAACATAGCAGTTGGTTATTTATGCCTCATATAACCTACACTTATTCAGCCTGTTGTTCACTATTCTTTATTTTAAATTGCCTTTCAAATGTCTATTCTTGGTGTTGGATTTTATCAAAGAATTTTCCCAAAAATGCGACGTATATATGTTTTTTTTCCTTCTTTATTATGCATTTTCGGCCGGTGCGCCGTATACTCAGGAGCGATTTATAACCCAAAAAATACGGTAAGTACCGTATTTTCCGCACTACAAGGCGCACTGGATTATAAGGCGCATAGAATAGAGCAGGGGTGCCCATTACGTCGATCGCGAGCTACCAGTCGAAATACAGAGTCTCGGAAAACTGGCGTGCACAAGCGATCCCTCAGAAAGCTGGCATGCACATCACTTGTGCACGCCAGTTTTCCGAGACTCTTATTTTGTTAGCGCAGGCAGCATGAAGGAGGGCTTTTATTGTGAAGATAGGAAATGTGCAGTCGGCCTTTAGAGTTTTGACGGAAGGGACGGCGCGAAAGTCTGTTGAAATAAAAAGTGTTTCTCGCCTTCCTCTCTGTCATTTTTTCATAATAATGAACTGGCAGCAGCCAGTGTCATCTCACAAGACCCTCGGGTGCCGTGAATGTCAATCAAGCAAGCTACGGAATTTGCCGCCAATGTTTTTCTTGTAAAGTGTATGGAAGCTGGATGAATTAGATGCCAAAAACCAACCACTTTCATGTGGTATTGTACAGAAAGAACAACTTTTTTTCTCCTCCATTTGAAAATGTGTGCGTTATCATCATTACTGTCTGATTCCAATCAATGCAAGTCATCAGAATCAGGTAATACACCAACTTATATTCTTGTCTTTGTGAAAGAAAGACATCTATATGTGTTACACATGTTTGTATTATCATTAAACACATTTAACTTGTTTACAAAAATGTCTCTTTCATAAATAAATAAATATAAATAATATATATAAATGAGGTAGATCTCCTCGAGTTGGTCAATTGAAAAGTAGCTCGCCTGCAGAAAAAGTGTGGGCACCCCTGGCCTACACATATCCAGATATTAATAAAAGGCCATGTCGCCCAGCCCTACTTTGATGTACACTATTGACACTCAGACTTATTGTGTGTCAACAACCGACAAGTGCGAATGATTTTCCTTGAATCCGTTTCAAGCAGAACTGGAAATAAATCATTTGAGCAATTCCACTTCCTCCTCCTGTCCAGACAGGAAGTTGTGTATGCAAAGCAGGAAGACAGGAGGCTTCTCTCGGGACCCCAGCTCCAAACACTATTGTTGCGACCAGACGCCGGGTACTTTGGCCCAGACACAGACGCTTCAACAAACAAGAAGCACAGCACATAGAGCGTGGGTCACACATGCTTAAGACATATCATAAACTAATGTGGGAGGTCTCTCCTAAGATGTCCTTGATGCTGAAGAAAACTTGATGAAAAGGTAAGCAGCGCAGGTCGCTTCTCGGCGGTAAACGTGAGAACGATGAATGTCTGATACTTGATTTTGTAGTGATCAATCAATCAATCAATCAATGTTTACTTATATAGCCCTAAATCACTAGTGTCTCAAAGGGCTGCACAAACCACCACGACATCCTCGGTAGGCCCACATAAGGGCAAGGAAAACTCACACCCAGTGGGACATTGGTGACAATAATGACCCAGTGGGACGTCGGTGACAATGATGACTATGAGAACCTTAGAGAGGAGGAAAGCAATGGATGTCGAGCGGATCTAACATGATACTGTGAAAGTTCAATCCACAATGGATACAACACAGTCGCGAGAGTCCAGTCCAAGGAGGATCCAAGACACAGCAGCGAGAGTCCCGTTCACAGCGGAGCCAGCAGGAAACCATCCCAAGCGTAGGCGGACCAGCAGCGCAGAGATGTCCCCAGCCGATACACAGGCGAGCAGTACATGGCCACCGGATCGGACCGGACCCCCTCCACACGGGAGAGTGGGACATAGAAGAAAAAGAAAAGAAACGGCAGATCAACTGGTCTAAAAAGGGAGTCTATTTAAAGGCTAGAGTATACAAATGAGTTTTAAGGTGAGACTTAAATGCTTCTACTGAGGTGGCATCGCGAACTGTTACCGGGAGGGTATTCCAGAGTACTGGAGCTCGAACGGAAAATGCTCTATAGCCCGCAGACTTTTTTTGGGCTTTGGGAATCACTAATAAGCCGGAGTCCTTTGAACGCAGATTTCTTGCCGGGACATATGGTACAATACAATCGGCAAGATAAGATGGAGCTAGACCGTGTAGTATTTTATACGTAAGTAGTAAAACCTTAAAGTCACATCTTAAGTGCACAGGAAGCCAGTGCAGGTGAGCCAGTACAGGCGTAATGTGATCAAACTTTCTTGTTCTTGTCAAAAGTCTAGCAGCCGCATTTTGTACCAACTGTAATCTTTTAATGCTAGACATGGGGAGACCCGAAAATAATACGTTACAGTAGTCGAGGCGAGTGGTAACAAACGCATGGATAATGATATCAGCGTCTTTAGTGGACAGAATGGAGCGAATTTTAGCGATGTTACGGAGATGAAAGAAGGCCGTTTTAGTAACGCTTTTAATGTGTGACTCAAAGGAGAGAGTTGGGTCGAAGATAATACCCAGATTCTTTACCGTGTCGCCTTGTTTAATTGTTTGATTGTCAAATGTTAGAGTTGTATTATTAAATAGAGTTCGGTGTCTAGCAGGACCGATAATCAGCATTTCCGTTTTTTTGGCGTTGAGTTGCAAAAAGTTAGCGGACATCCATTGTTTAATTTCATTAAGACACGCCTCCAGCTGACTACAATCCGGCGTGTTGGTCAGCTTTAGGGGCATGTAGAGTTGGGTGTCATCAGCATAACAGTGAAAGCTAATACCGTATTTGCGTATGATGTCACCTAGCGGCAGCATGTAGATGCTGAAGAGTGCAGGGCCAAGGACCGAACCCTGGGGAACTCCACACGTTACCTTAACGTAGTCCGAGGTCACATTGTTATGGGAGACGCACTGCATCCTATCAGTAAGATAAGAGTTAAACCAAGACAGGGCTAAGTCTGACATACCAATTCGTGTTTTGATACGTTCTAATAAAATATTATGATCGACGGTATCGAAAGCAGCGCTAAGATCGAGGAGCAGCAACATAGATGACGCATCAGAATCCATCGTTAGCAATAGATCATTAGTCATTTTTGCGAGGGCTGTCTCCGTGGAGTGATTTGCCCTGAAACCGGATTGAAAGGTTTCACATAGATTGTTAGACGCTAAGTGTTCATTTAACTGCTCCGCAACAATTTTTTCAAGGATTTTTGAAATAAAGGGAAGGTGAGACACCGGTCGGTAATTTACCATGAGGTCAGGATCGAGGTTAGGTCTTTTAAGAAGAGGATGAATAACCGCTTTTTTGAATGCTAGGGGAACAGTGCCCGAGGAGAGTGATAAGTTTATAATATAATATAATATATAATATTTAGCACTGATGGACCTAATAATAGTGCTATTAAAAGAAAAACTTTTCTTAAATGTTGCCCTTCATCCAAAATCCCAACGTGAGACAAGAACAGGTCTTTCCGTTTTCCATAATAGTGAAGGAACTGCTAGAACGAGGCGGGGACAGTGTAGGAATTAGCAAGCTCCCCCCTATATGTATATGATTGTAGCTAAACTGAAGATGTCACAGTTTGAAATTTTGGATTTTTTTTCCTATTTATTTTTGCGTAAGGGTCCCACCCTATGACATTTTAGCGAAATTTTTGTTTTGTAAAATATGCATTTTCTGCCATTTTCGGGTTTTGTCGGGACTCCTGGTGAGGTTTTGAGACATCTCCTACCACTACAGCACCAGTACTGTGCTCCTGAAACAAATCCGTTTTTTTTTTTGTGTAAGGGCCCCCCCCTTTACGACATTTTAGTGAAAACATTTTAAAAAAAAAATGCATTTTGTGCCATTTTGGGGTTTTATCGAGACTCCTGATGAGGTTTTGAGACATCTCCTACCACTACAGCACCAGTACTGTGCTGCTGAAACAAATCCGTTTTTTTTTTTTGTGTAAGGGTCCCCCCCTTTACGACATTTTAGTGAAAACATTTAAAAAAAAAAAATGCATTTTGTGCCATTTTGGGGTTTTATCGAGACTCCTGATGAGGTTTTGAGACATCTCCTACAACTACAGCACCAGTATTGTGCTGCTGAAACAAATCCGTTTTTTTTTTGTGTGTGTAAGGGTCCCCCCCCTTATGACATTTTATAGAAAAAAAGTTTTCCAAAAAAATATGCATTTTCTGCCATTTTTGGGTTTTATGGGGACTCCTGATGAGGTTTTGAGACATCTACTACAACTACAGCACCAGTACTGTGCTGCTGAAACAAATCCGTTTTTTTTTGTTTTTTTTGTGTAAGGGTCCCCACCCTTACGACATTTTAGCGGAAACATTTATAAAAAAAAATATGCATTTTGTGCAATTTTGGGGTTTTATCGAAACTCCTGATGAGGTTTTGAGACATCTCCTACAACTACAGCACCAGTATTGTGCTGCTGAAGCAAGTCTGTCATTTAGAATTTTTGTGTAAGGGTTCCCCCCCTTACGACATTTTATAGAAAGAAAATGTTCCCCAAAAATATGCATTTTCTGCCATTTTTGGGTTTTATCGGGACTCCTGATGAGGTTTTAAGACATCTACTACAACTACAGTACCAGTATTGTGCTGCTGAAACAAATCCGTTTTTTTTTGTGTGTGTAAGGGTCCCCCCCCTTACGACATTTTATGGAAAAAACGTTTTCCCAAAAAATATGCATTTTCTGCCATTTTCTGGTTTTATGGGGACTCCTGATGAGGTTTTGAGACATCTACCACAACTACAGCACCAGTATTGTGCTGCTGAAACAAATCCGATTTTTTTTATTTTTGTGTAAGGGTCCAACCCTTACGAGATTTTAGTGAAAACATTTATAAAAAAAAATATGCATTTTGTGCCATTTTGGCGTTTTATGGAGACTCCTGATGAGGTTTTGAGACATCTCCTACAACACCACCAGTATTGTGCTGCTGAAACAAATCCATTTTTTTTTATTTTTGTGCAAGGGTCCCCCCCCTTACGACATTTTATAGAAAAAAAGTTTTCCAAAAAAATATGCATTTTCTGCCATTTTTGGGTTTTATCGGGACTCCTGATGAGGTTTTGAGACATCTACAACTACAGCACCAGTATTGTGCTGCTGAAACAAGTCCTTTTTTTGAATTTTTGTGTAAGGGTCCCCCCCTTACGACATTTTATAGAAAGAAAATTTTCCCCAAAAATATGCATTTTCTGCCATTTTTGGGTTTTATCGGGACTCCTGGTGAGGTTTTAAGACATCTACTACAACTACAGCACCAGTATTGTGCTGCTGAAACAAATCAGGTTTTTTTTGTGTGTGTAAGGGTCCCCCCCCTTACGACATTTTATAGAAAAAAAGTTTTCCCCAAAAATATGCATTTTCTGACATTTTTGGGTTTTGTCGGGACTCCTGGTGAGGTTTTGAGACATCTCCTACCACTACAGCACCAGTATTGTGTTGCTGAAAACAAATCTGATTTTTTTATTTTTGTGTAAGGGTCCAACCCTTACGACATTTTAGTGAAAACATTTATAAAAAAAATATGCATTTTGTGCCATTTTGGGGTTTTATCGAGACTCCTGATGAGGTTTTGAGACATCTCCTACAACAACAACACCAGTATTGTGCTGCTGAAACAAATCCTTTTTTTTTTTTTTGTGTGTGTAAGGGTCCCCCCCCTTACGACATTTTATAGAAAAAAAGTTTTCCAAAAAAATATGCATTTTCTGCCATTTTTGGGTTTTATCGGGACTCCTGATGAGGTTTTGAGACATCTACAACTACAGCACCAGTATTGTGCTGCTGAAACAAGTCCTTTTTTTGAATTTTTGTGTAAGGGTCCCCCCCTTACGACATTTTATAGAAAGAAAATTTTCCCCCAAAATATGCATTTTCTGCCATTTTTGGGTTTTATCGGGACTCCTGATGAGGTTTTGAGACATCTACTACAACTACAGTACCAGTATTGTGCTGCTGAAACAAATCCGTTTTTTTTTGTGTGTGTAAGGGTCCCCCCCCTCACGACATTTTATAGAAAAAAAGTTTTCCAAAAAAATATGCATTTTCTGCCATTTTTGGGTTTTATGGGGACTCCTGATGAGGTTTTGAGACATCTCCTACAAATACAGCACCAGTATTGTGCTGCTGAAACAAATCATTTTTTTTTGTTTTGTTTTGTGTGTAAGGGTCCCACCCTTACGACATTTTAGCGAAAACATTTTTCAAAAAATATGCATTTTGTGCCATTTTGGGGTTTTATGGAGACTTCTGATGAGGTTTTGAGACATCTACAACTACAGCATCAGAATTGTGCCTCTGAAGCAAGTCCTTTTTTTGAATTTTTGTGTAAGGGTCCCCCCCTTACGACATCTTAAAGAAAAGAAAATTTCCCAAAAAATATGCATTTTCTGCCATTTTGGGGTTTTATCGGGACTCCTGATGAGGTTTTGAGACATCTCCTACAACTACAGCACCAGTATTGTGCTGCTGAAGCAAGTCCGTTTTTTTTTTATTTTTGTGTATGGGTCCCCCCTATGACATTTTAGCGAAAAAAAGTTTTCCCAAAAAAGCATTTTCTGCTATTTTCGGGTTTTGTTGGGTCTCCTGATGACGTTTTGAGACATCTCCTACAACTACAGCACCAGTATTGTGCTGCTGAAGCAAGTCCTTTTTTTTAATTTTTGTGTAAGTGTTCCCCCTTATGACCTTTTAGCGGAATTTTTTTTTTTCAAAAAATATGCATTTTCTGCCATTTTCGGCTTTTGTCAGGACTCCTGATGAGGTTTTGAGACATCTTCTACAACCACAGCACCAGTATTGTGCTGCTGAAGTGGAAACAAAGTAAAGTAAAATATAATATGAATGGCTATAGAGCCTATCTGAGTTAAGCACTATAGTCCACAGCTGTGGACGTGTAGATACGCACGCAGCTGCTTGTCTTGATGCCAAATATTAGCGTCAACTAATGCAAGTGACATGACTATATTTGGTAACAAATTGCTGCAATTTGTGTTTTATCTTTTACAATGTGTGTTTCACCTGCTACATGGCTTATCTGTGTACTTTTATCAATGGTTTGTTTTTTTATTATTTCCTAAAAATTGTATTTTTCTTAAAGCACAGACCAGGAGGGCAAGCATAAATCATGAAGCATTGTTCGAGATGCCACCTCAGTAGAAGCATTTAAGTCTCACCTTAAAACTCATTTGTATACTCTAGCCTTTAAATAGACTCCCTTTTTAGACCAGTTGATCTGCCGTTTCTTTTCTTTTTCTTCTATGTCCCACTCTCCCTTGTGGAAGGCGTCCGGTCCGATCCGGTGGCCATGTACTTCTTGCCTGTCTATCGGCTGGGGACATCTCTGCGCTGCTGATCCGCCTCCGCTTGGGATGGTTTCCTGCTGGCTCCGCTGTGAACGGGTCTCTCGCTGCTGTGTTAGATCCGCTTTGGACTGGACTCGCGACTGTGTTGGATCCATTATAGATTGAACTTTCACAGTATCATGTTAGACCCGCTCGACATCCATTGCTTTCCTCCTCTCCAAGGTTCTCATAGTCATCATTGTCACCGACCTCCCACTGGGTCATTATTGTCACCGATGTCCCACTGGGTGTGAGTCTTCCTTGCCCTTATGTGGGCCTACCGAGGATGTCGTAGTGGTTTGTGCAGCCCTTTGAGACACTAGTGATTTAGGGCTATATAAGTAAACATTGATTGATTGATTGATTGAATAAAGCTTTTTATTTATATTCAAACATAATCCATGATTATGGCAAACTATATGTATTATCGAAAATTGTAAATTGTTTTAAGTGCAACAAGAAAAGCCTAATGAGTTTAACGCCTTTTAATTTTTAAAATTATCTAAAATTGTTCTTTGAGTGCTTCAAGCGGGAAGATGTCGAACAATCATGTGGCAAAAGCGTTGCTACAAAAAGTAGCATTACTGCTAATATGTGGCATCATTTGAAAAGTCACCCGCTAGAGAATGAAGACTGCTTGAAACTCTGCATAACACCTCCATTTGGTGCCACACCCACAAAATGCCCAAGAAACCATTTCCAGATCAACTACGTATGAAAAAAATAGTCAACAACAGGAGATAACGTCCGCAGGAAGCTACCACAGAGTGAAGGACATACACTATTTGATTTCCAATTATGCAGCTAGGGTTGGGTATTGAGTATCGATTGGAACCGAGACTAACTTTAAGTTTAAATTTCGATTCTTAGTTTCGATACCCAGTCCGCCGACCGGAAAAAAATAATAAGTCCGCCGACCCGGATGAAGAAGCCGCTGAACACCAACGAAGAAGCGTCCACCGCCGGAAGTGTTAGCATAGCCGAGCCTATGTAGCCGAGCGAGTCAGTCAAGCATGGATAGCAGGCGTCGACGGTCGAAAGTGTGGCTTTATTTTACAAAAAAAAATGAAATATCGGTGAAACGTAACACGTGCGACAGGACTGTTTCGTGCTTAGGGGGGTGCACGTCGAAGATGATGAAGCACCTCAGAGTTCATGGAGTACAAATAAATGCGTGTCCCGTCTTCGACAGGAGAGACTAACAATTCAAGTTCATAGATTTGATATTTATATATTAGTTGAAAACAGCCCTGTGAGGAATTTATAGTAAAGTTCATGAAAAGTTAATAGAATTAAAATTGATGGAGAATGTCAGACTATTTCATTCAGAAAGACTGTAGGTTTGCTAGCTCATTTAAAATATCCTAAACTTTTTTTTGACCCTGCCTTTTTTTGTTTTGTTTTTTTAAAGAATCGGAATCGAGAATCGTCAGGAATCGGAATCGAAACAAAGAATCGGAATTGGAATCGTTGGAATTGAAACGATACCCAACCCTATATCAGCTCATTTTTATTTGACACATATCAAAATATCTTTTGTGACATCATGCACTAAAGTGCACTTTATTTCTTTTAAACTATTGTACTGGTGTTCTGTACAAAAATGTTGTGTTGTTTTGATATGTCATCTTATTTACAACATGCACAAATGTGCACCCATAGCTTGTTTTAAAATGTCTCTGACAATCTTGCACTTTGTTTTGGAAATGACATGAATGTTTGTGCCACTGCTTAATAACTGTTTAATAAATACACTTTTAGTTGTGATTTCCATCTCTGCATGAAAGTTTAAAAGTAGCATATATTAATGCAGTATGAAGAAGAATGTTTGAATGTAGACACATATAATCATCATACTGCTGTGATTATATGCATCAAGTGTTCATTCAAGGCTAAGGCAAAATATGCAGATATATATGGTGTATCCTGACATGGCCTGAAAATATCTAAATATTAAAAAAAAGGCCATATCGCCAAGCCCTAGTACTAGTACCACATTACTGGTATCGAGACGACACTCGTCTCACATAAAGTTTTTGGATAATGAACAAAATCCCCCCAAAAGTATAAGTTTCCTTGAAAATACACAAAAGGTAAATATTTTCCAAATAAAAGTGAGTACCTGGAGGTCATGGTCTCTTCCCTCAGAGGCGTCATCCATCATATCATCGTCGTCGTCATCTTCTTCACTGCTTTCTTCATCCAGTGAACCATTTGTGTCGTCTTCATTAACAATCCATGCCGCCTGGTAGTCAGACGTTCCTTTCGGGACTTTCATCACACGTTTGGTCTTTCTCCCTTCTAAACAACATACGTTAGGTACTTGGAAAAGGGCCAGGATTTTTAAACTTCCTGATGTATTTTTCAAAAAGGAACCCATTTTGCACCTTCGGCCTCCAGCAGCTCTGACTCTGTGGGCCACGTCTGCTCTCCGTCCATGGGGTCCACCTCGGCCTCCGTCTGCAGGCTCTCCCTGCAAGTCGGGTCTGCTTTCATTAGAACCCGCACAGGCGCCTCCGTGTCACCCCCGTCCTGAGGAGACACACAGAAGCGGGTAAACAGGAAATATTAGGGGTGTAACGGTACACAAAAATGTCGGTTCGGTGCGTACCTCGGTTTAGAGGTCACGGTTCGGTTCATTTTCGGTACAGTAAGAAGACAACAAAATATAAATTATTTTGGTTATTTATTTACCAAATTTGTAAACAATGGCTTTATCCTTTTAACATTGGGAACACTATAATGATTCTGCCCACGCTAATCAACATTAAACTGCCTGAAGTTGTTGCTCAGATTAACTAAAATGACAAAACCTTTATTCTACACACCAAAAGTGCAACATTAACCATTTTCAAGTCAACTCATCGTGCTTAATTTATTACAGCATTTGGGAAGCCTGTAGTTGATTTTTATTATGTAAGTGTTATATTTTTATCAACATGTGATAGCAGGGACCCTGCCATTCAAAGCTTTTCTGTCCGTAAAACACACACACCGCAAAATGAGCTAACGTTACGCTAAAAGCTAATTAGCCTTCACCTCAAGCCAGAACTGCGAGCGAGCTGAGCTGCAGTTTAAGTTTCTAGAAGGTCAATGGGCTCATAGTGATGTTAGTAGTAGTTGACTGGGATGTTTTTATTATCATTTGGGGTTGAGTACGCTGCCTTATGCTCACCTGCTAAACACTTATCTGCTCGACGCTAAGGCATTGACTACATGCGCTCTGAATACGCACTGCTGATTGGCTGATACCGCTCTGAATACGCACTGCTGATTGGCTATTACCGCTATATATGTAACCAATCAGATGGTTGTGTGGGTGGGACAATGCTGGGTGCTGACACAGAGGCAGAAGAAGCAAAGCAGCTCATAAGACTTCCATACACCCCGTACCGAACCGAAACCGTTCAATACAAATACACGTACAGTTATATCCCTAGGAAATATAGAATTGTTAGGATTTTGTTGGTTTTCATTAATGCGTGAAAATGTAACTTGCATCTCTCTACCTGCATGTCAGCGTCTCCTTTGCTGGACTTGGCTGGTCTGGGTGCAGCTGTGTTCATGGGCAGAGGGTCTTTGAGAGCATCGATCTGACTCAGCTGAAAGTCTCCGTGTCCACTGATGTGCACCAGTCTGTCCGCCCGAAGAGGCCGCCCGCGGACATATCCGGAGACACATAGGGTGCCGAGACCAGCGGGTCCACTCGGCGTGGCCACGTTGGTGTGGTTGGGGGTAAAAGTGACAGACTGAGCCACCAGATGGGAACGTCTGGAGCGGAAGCCTAACTTCCTTTGCCTCTGAGTGCCCAAATGTCTGAGCAGCAGCGTGGCATCCTGATCCGTGTCCAGAGGGAATAGACGTGCCTCCGGAAAACGCAGCTCGGTGATCTTGGACAGCACCCTCCGGGACTCCACTTTCTTCTTCATGGTGAGGTCAGACACACCCTGACAAACAAGCGCTTCGAGGATGCAAATTGTGACAGCTGTTAATCCAGTGGGATCGCAGAATAGTGATAGGTTACACTCACCATGGCTCGGGAGGCCCTGAGCAAAAAGACAGGAGAGACAGTACTCGCCGTAGGTGTCCCACCCATCAGCGGAGTTGAGCACAAACACAAGGCTGTCTGCCATCTTAGCTACATCCAGCAGAGAATGGATGTCACCTGTGCAAACACCACATAGAAGCTCCAGTACAACACAACGGGATTCAACTTCCATACGGGTTGGCAGTGATATGAACACACTTAAAACACAGAATTTCCTCGTATTGTGGCTTTAATTCTGACAGACACCTCGCCTCCGATAATCACTGTGAATACTGGTTACTAGAGATGTCCGATAATGGCGTTTTTGACGATATCCGATATACAGATATTGTCCAACTCTTAATTACCGATACCGATATCAACCGATACCGATATATACAGTGGTGGAATGAACACATTATTATGCCTAAAGTAGTTGTGATGGCCTGCTGGATGCATTAAACCAGGGGTGCCCATTACGTCGATCGCGAGCTACCAGTCGACCGCGGGGGGTGTGTCAGTCGATCTCCAGCCAGGCTTTTAAAAAAAAATAGACCTAAAAATGAGTGATCATCAATCTTCACCAAGACGTCACTTAAATGACATTCACGTTACCAGAGGGTCTTGTGAGATGACGCTGGCTGCTGCAAGATCATTATTATGAAAATATGACCGAGAGGAAGGCGAGAAACACTTTTTATTTCATCAGACTCTCGCGCCGTACCTTCCGTCAAAACTCTAAAGGCCGACTGCACATTTCCTATCTTCACAATAAAAGCCCTGCTTCATGCTGCCTGCACTAACTAAATACAGAGTCTCGGAAAACTGGCGTGCACAAGCGATCCCTCAGAAAGCTGGCGTGCACATCACTTGTGCACGCCAGCTTTCCGAGACTCTTATTTTGTTAGCGCAGGCAGCATGAAGCAGGGCTTTTATTGTGAAGATAGGAAATGTGCAGTCGGCCTTTAGAGTTTTGACGGAAGGGACGGCGCGAAAGTCTGTTGAAATAAAAAGTGTTTCTCGCCTTCCTCTCTGTCATTTTTTCATAATAATGAACTGGCAGCAGCCAGCGTCATCTCACAAGACCCTCGGGTGCCGTGAATGTCAATCAAGCAAGCTACGGAATTTGCCGCCAATGTTTTTCTTGTAAAGTGTATGGAAGCTGGATGAATTAGATGCCAAAAACCAACCACTTTCATGTGGTATTGTACAGAAAGGACAACTTTTTTTCTCCTCCATTTGAAAATGTGGGCGTTAATCATTACTGTCTGATTCCAATCAATGCAAGTCATCAGAATCAGGTAATACACCAACTTATATTCTTGTCTTCGTGAAAGAAAGACATCTATATGTGTTACACATGCTTGTATTATCATTAAACACATTTAACTTGTTTACAAAAATGTCTCTTTCATAAATAAATAAATATAAATGATATATATAAATGAGGTAGATCCCCTCGAGTTGGTCAATTGAAAAGTAGCTCGCCTGCAGAAAAAGTGTGGGCACCCCTGCATTAAACAATGTAACAAGGTTTTCCAAAATAAATCAACTCAAGTTATGGAAAAAAATGCCAACATGGCACTGCCATATTTATTATTGAAGTCACAAAGTCCGTTATTTTTTTTTAACATGCCTCAAAACAGCAGCTTGGAATTTGGGACCTCAACCACCTCATGCTCTCTCAGGGAGAGCATGAGGTAGTTGAGGTGGGGAATTCTATATTGTAGTGTCCTGGAAAGAGTTAGTGCTGCAAGGGCTTCTAGGTATTTGTTCTGTTGTGTTTATGTTGTGTTACGGTGCGGATGTTCCCCCAAAATGTGTTTGTCATTGTTGTTTGGTGTGGCGCATATTTGTAACAGTGTTAAACTTGTTTATACAACCACCACCGTCAGTGTGACCTGTATGGCTGTTGTAATTATGTGACTGGGCCGGCACATAAAGGCAGTGCCTTTAAGGACGTAGGGAGAAGTACAGAGTGCCAATAAACCTTAAAGGCACTGCCTTTGTGTGCCGGCCTAGCCACATAATATCAACAGCCATACAGTTCACACTGAGGGTGGCAGTATAAACAACTTTAACACTGTTACAAACCACTACATCCTCGGTAGGCCCACATAAGGGCAAGGAAAACTCACACCCAGTGGGAGGTCGGTGACAATGATGACTATGAGAACCTTGGAGAGGAGGAAAGCAATGGATGTCGAGCGGGTCTAACATGATACTGTGAAAGTTCAATCCATAATGGATCCAACACAGTCGCGAGAGTCCAGTCCAAAGCGGATCCAACACAGCAGCGAGAGTCCCGTTCACAACGGAGCCAGCAGGAAAACATCCCAAGTGGAGGCGGATCAGCAGCGCAGAAAAGTCCCCAGCCGATACACAGGCAAGCAGTACATGGCCACCGGATCGGACCGGACCCCCTCCACAAGGGAGAGTGGGACATAGGAGAAAAAGAAAAGAAACGGCAGATCAACTGGTCTAAAAGGGGAGTCTATTTAAAGGCTAGAGTATACAAATGAGTTTTAAGGTGAGACTTAAATGCTTCTACTGAGGTGGCATCTCGAACTTTTACCGGGAGGGCATTCCAGAGTACTGGAGCCCGAAATGAAAACGCTCTAAAGCCCGCAGACCTTTTTTGGGCTTTGGGAATCACTAAAAAGCCGGAGACCTTTGAACGCAGATTTCTTGCTGGGACATATGGTACAATACAACCGGTAAGATAGGATGGAGCTAGACCGTGTAGTATTTTATACGTAAGTAGTAAAACCTTAAAGTCACATCTTAAGTGCACAGGATGCGCCACACTGTGAACCCACACCAAACAAAAATGAAAAAAAACACATTTCAGGAGAACATCCACACTGCAACACAACAGAACACATACCCAGAACCCCTTGCAGCACTAATTCTTTCGGGACGCTACAATATACACCCCCGTACCCCCAACCCTGCCCACCTCAACCTCTCTCAGGGAGAGCGTGTCCCTAAATTCCAAGCTGCTGTTTTGAGGCATGTTAAAAAAAATAATGCACTTTGTGACTTCAATAATAAATATGGCAGTGCCATGTTGGCATTTTTTTCCACAACTTGAGTTGATTTATTTTGGAAAACCTTGTTACATTCTTTAATGCATCCAGCGGGGCATCACAACAAAATTAGGCATAATGTGTTCATTCCACGACTCTATAAATCGGTATCGGTTGATATCGGAATCGGTAATGAAGAGCTGGACAATATCGGCAAAAAAGCCATTATCGGACATTTCTAGTTTTCGTAGCTCTTAATATTTACCTGTGTTGGCTTTTAGAAAGGTGAACCTTTGTTTAAAACGAGGCACGGCCAGCCCAAAACTGTCAGCGACGCCACTGATGCACTTCTCCTGATGCACGACTCCCCCCGCCTCTTCACGGCGGAGCAGTTTGGTGACAACGCTGGGGTCGACTCCGGCATGAAGCGACAGCACAGCAACCAGGTGAGGAGGACCGTCCCTGCTGCCTAAACGCCGTTTCTCTGTTAGAACCTGAAACGGCAAAGTTTGTCATCCGTCCAAAAGCCAGCAGAATATCATTTGGACATACCATGTCTCTCTTGTTCCTGCGGAGTTGATTGGCTTTGTTCCTTCTGTCCATCTTCCTTTGCTCTTTTCTTTGTTTTTTAGTGAGGGCAATCACAGATACCCTGCCTGTGACACACACAACACGCATGCATCAAATAAAAACCAGAGGTGCGCACTAACACGTTACATTTAATTAAGGAACTTATATCTAGTTTATGGCTTCACGGTGGCAGAGGGGTTAGTGCGTCTGCCTCACAATATGATGGTCCTACAGTCCTGGGTTCAAATCCAGGCTCGGGATCTTTCTGTGTGGAGTTTGCATGTTCTCCCCGTGAATGCGTGGGTTCCCTGCGGGTACTCCGGATTCCTCCCACCTCCAAAGACATGCACCTGGGGATAGGTTGATTGGCAACACTAAATTGGCCCTAGTGTGTGAATGTGAGTGTGAATGTTGTCTGTCTATCTGTGTTGGCCCTGCGATGAGGTGGCGACTTGTCCAGGGTGTACCCCGCCTTCCGCCCGATTGTAGCTGAGATAGGCGCCAGCGCCCCCCGCGACCCCAAAAAAGGGAATAAGCGGTAGAAAATGGATATCTGGTTTATTTAAAAAATAAAATAAAATTGTATATTTTTTTAATTGTACTTTTTAGATGGGACATACAGTACAGGCCAAAAGTTTGGACACATCTTCTCATTTAATGTGTTTCCTTTATTTTCATGACTATTTACATTGTAGATTTTCACATCAAAATTAAGAACATGGAGTTAAAAAAAGCTGAAAAAAAGTTTTATATTCTAGTGTCTTCAAAATTTAAGTTTTTAATATTTTTAATCATAATTTTTCAAGTGACCCATAGTGCTATACATGGTGAAACCCAAGATCTAACTTAGATTTAAAGCAGCATGGGTGAAGTGCCTTGCCCAAGGACACAACAGCAGTGATTAGGATGGTGGAAGCGGGGATCGATCCTTGAAACCTCAAGTTGCTGGCCCGGCCGCTCTACCAACAATGCCACGGCGCCAGTACAGGCCAAAGTTTGGACACACCTTCTCATTCAATGCGTGTTCTTTATTTCCATGACTATTTACATTGTAGATTGTCACATCAAAACTATGAATGAACACATGTGGAGTTATGTAAAATATAAAGTAAAATATATTTTAGTTTCTACAAAATAGCCCCCCTTTGCTCTGATTACTGCTTTGCACACTCTTGGCATTCTCTCCATGAGCTTCAAGAAGTGGTTTTTACTTCACAGGTGTGCTTGAAGTGAGGTAGCATCTCTAACTGTTACCGGGTGGTAACAGTTAGAGATGCTACCTCAGTAGAAGCATTTAAGTCCCATCTTAAAACTCATTTGTATACCCTAGCCTTAAAATAGACCCCCCCTTTTAGACCAGTTGATCTGCCATTTCTTTTCGGCTCTGCCCTTCTCACTTTCGTGGAGAGAGGGGGGGCACAGAATTGGTGACCCCAGATGAGGCGCTAGCTGTCCAAAGTCGGGGCCCAGAGTGGACCACTCATCTGTGCATTAGTTGGTGACGTGTCTGCACTGCTGACCTATGGACTGGACTCTCACACTATTATGTTAGATCCACTATGGACTGGACTCTCACACTATTATGTTAGATCCACTATGGACTGGACTCTCACACTATTATGTTAGATCCACTATGGACTGGACCCCCACACACTATTATGTTAGATCCACTATGGACTGGACTCCCACACACTATTATGTTAGATCCACTATGGACTGGACTCTCACAATTATGTTAGATCCACTATGGACTGGACTCTCACACTATTATGTTAGATCCACTATGGACTGGACTCTCACACTATTATGTTAGATCCACTATGGACTGGACTCTCACACTATTATGTTAGATCCACTATGGACTGGACTCTCACACTATTATGTTAGATCCACTATGGACTGGACTCTCACACTATTATGTTAGATCCACTATGGACTGGACTCTCACACTATTATGTTACATCCACTATGGACTGGACTCTCACACTATTATGTTAGATCCACAATGGACTGGACTCTCTCACTATTATGTTGGATCCACAATGGACTGGACTCTCACACTATTATGTTAGATCCACTATGGACTGGACTCTCACACTATTATGTTAGATCCACTATGGACTGGACTCTCACACTATTATGTTAGATCCACAATGGACTGGACTCTCACACTATTATGTTAGATCCACTATGGACTGGACTCTCACTATTATGTCAGATCCACTATTGACTGGACTCTCACACTATTATGTTAGATCCACTATGGACTGGACTCTCACGCTATTATGTTAGATCCACTATGGACTGGACTCTCACACTATTATGTTAGATCCACTATTGACTGGAGTCTCACACTATTATGTAAGATCCACTATGGACTGGAGTCTCACACTATTATGTTAGATCCACTATGGACTGGACTCTCACACTATTATGTTAGATCCACTATGGACTGGACTCACACACTATTATGTTAGATCCACAATGAACTGGACTCTCTCACTATTATGTTAGATCATTCATGGACTGGACTCTCACACTATTATGTTAGATCCACTATGAACTGGACTCACACACTATTATGTTAGATCCACTATGGACTAGACTCTCACTATTATGTTAGATCCACTATGGACTGGACTCTCACACTATTATGTTAGATCAACTATGGACTGGACTCACACACTATTATGTTAGATCCACTATGAACTGAACTGTCTCACTATTATGTTACATCCACTATGGACTGGACTCTCACACTATTATGTTAGATCCACTATTGACTGGACTCTCACTATTATGTTAGATCCACTATGGACTGGACTCTCACACTATTATGTTAGATCCACTATTGACTGGACTCTCACACTATTATGTAAGATCCACTATGGACTGGACTCTCACACTATTATGTTAGATCCACTATTGACTGGACTCTCACTATTAAGTTAGATCCACTATGGACTGGACTCTCACACTATTATGTTAGATCCACTATAGACTGGACTCTCACACTATTATGTTAGATCCACTATGGACTGGACTCTCACACTATTATGTTAGATCCACTATGGACTGGACTCTCACACTATTATGTTAGATCCACTATGGACTGGACTCTCACAATATTATGCTGGATCCACTATGGACTGGACTCTCACACTATTATGTTAGATCCACTATGGACTGGACTCTCACACTATTATGTTAGATCCACTATGGACTGGACTCTCACACTATTATGTTAGATCCACTATGGACTGGACTCACACTATTACCCACATCTGCAGTCCCCTCCAAGGTTTCTCATTGTCATCCCATTGGGTTGAGTTTTTCCTTGCCCTGATGTGGGATCTGAACCTGGGATGTGGTTGTGGCTTGTGCACCCCTTTGAGACACTCGTGATTTAGGGCTATATGAATAAACATTGATTGATTGATATTTTTGTGCAGTACTTAGTAAAAATTGTTGTTGTTTAAATGTGCAATAAAAACAAAGTGGATGGGATTGTTTCGTTTTAGATGTAGTCTCACACCACAGTAAACTACTGTACACTTGCAATGACAAAGATATTGTTAAATTTACATGTTTATTGACAGCGTCAATAAAAATGACATATTTAATTAAAGACATTTCAGCTTGTAGTGAAGATGAGACGTCATCACGTGTCTTCGTTCCACAACAATCTCACACTAACAACTACTACGTGTGTCTTATTGTGTCCCAAACACAACACTTACCTTTATGTTCCCTCTCAATTTCACCTTTCGTGCGATGCCTGCCATGTTTGTGGCCTTTGTTTTTCTGCTTGTAGACGCCAGCTCTGTGGCCTTGTTGTTTTTCGCCCTCGGCAGCCATGTTCACCACGTGGGCCGGCTCGGGCAGATCACTTCCGCCGGACACTCATGCACTTCCGCTCTTCTTGCATTTTCAAAATAAAACCTGAAACGCTAAAAGAAGAAGAAAACAATATTTATAATAATATCAGATCACATAACACAACCAGTGGAAATATAAGAAATATATAAACATGTTACACGTTGTATATTGATTTAATAACAAACAAGACATATGCTATTATATTGCACATCAACCCTCCCGATTTTCCTGGGAGACTCCCAAATTCCAGTGCCCCTCCCGAAAATCTCCCAGGGCAACCATTGTCACGAACTTCTCCCGATTTTCTCCCTAACGACAATATTGGGGGTGTGCCTCTAGCGTCCTCTCTCACCTGAAAGCTTCACCCTTGAAAGTCTGCATGCTGTCCTCAGTCATGTTTGCTGTTCCTCCATATAAACAGCCTGCCGGTCCAGTCACATAACATCTATGGCTTTTAGAACTCAGTGCACACACAACAACCTATCTGGATTCCATAAGCGATTCCATAAGGAATCGGTTTGATAAAAGGATAGGCATCGACGTCGATAATTTCTTAACGAGTATCATCCCTATCCTCCTTTTATTTGTAAATATATGTAGGATTTATATATATATATGTATATATATATATATGTATATATATAAATATTATATGTATAACCATATATTTATACATGTATATGTAGGATTTATATATATATTTATATATATCTATATATTTATTTATATATATATATATATATATATATATATATATACTTATATATATATAAATGAAGGAGGGTTTATATGTATATACTAATATATACACATAAGAAGGAGCATTTATACATATATATACATATATATATATACAGTATATATATACATACAAACATATATATATATATATACATATATATATATACATATATATATATACAGTATATATATACATACAAACATATATATATATACACACATATATTTATACATGTATATATCCTACATATATATATAGGATTTGTATATATATATTTATATATATATATTTATACATATATATATATATATATGTATATATATTTAGATAGATAGATATATAGATATATATATATTCATATATATGTATATATATGTGAAGTGAAGTGAAGTGAATTATATTTATATAGCGTTTTTCTCTAGTGACTCATAGCGCTTTTACATAGCGAAACCCAATATCTAAGTTACATTTATATATATACGAAGGAGGATTTATAAATATATAAATATACATATATATATATATATATATATATATATATATATATACATACATTTATATATACAGTATATATACACACATACATAAATATATATATATATTTATATATGTGTACATATATATATATATGAACCGGTAATATATATATATATATATATATATATATATATATATATATATATATATATATATATATATATATATATATATATATATATATATATATATATGCGTTCCCTCCGGGTACTCCGGCTTCCTCCCACCTCCAAAGACATGCACCTGGGGATAGGCCCCTCCCACCTCCAAAGACATGCACCTGAGGATAGGTTGATTGGCAACACTAAATGGTCCCTAGTATGTGAATGTGAGTGTGAATGTTGTCTGTCTATCTGTGTTGGCCCTGCGATGAGGTGGCGACTTGTCCATGGTGTACCCCGCCTTCCGCCTGATTGTAGCTGGAATAGGCACCAGCGCCCCCCGCAACCCCAAAGGGAATAAGCGGTAGGAAATGGATGGATGGATGGAGTTGGTGAATTATACTCCTCCCCCTCCAAACCACGCCCCCCGCCCCAACCCTGACCACGCCCCCACCCCTCACCTCCCGAAATCGGAGGTCTCAAGGTTGGCAAGTATGCATAGTGCTGTGTTTTACTTCTTTATCTCTTTTTTTCAACCAAGAATGATTTCCTCTGATTAGGGGGTACTTGAATTAAAAAAAATGTTGACAGGGGGTACATCACGGAAAAAGGTTGAGAAAGATGTCTATGGTTGAGAGCAACAGGCTGGCCGGGCGGAAGTGTTTTAGTGTGCGGAAAGAAGGCGGAGCCCCGGCCTCACTCACATACATCGAAGTATAAGTTAGCACGGTGACGTGCTCGGCCCTTTTTCTGACGTCCGCTTAGGACTTACTGGCCACTATCGTGGCTTGTTTAAGGGTGTTTGGGGGCCGTTTGAACTTCTCTGACGTCTGCCCTCGACGTGTTTTGACAAAAAAGGGAGGCGGCGGAGCGAGCCCTCGGCAGCCATCTTTGAAACCGCCTGCCGCTGCCAGGGGTGATTCGAGCATTCTGGCAACCCAGTCACTTCTGTGCACAGCCATCTTTTGGAGCCGCTGGGGGTGATTCCGGCATTCTGGCAACCCAGTCACTTCTTTAGGGTGGGGATTTTTTTTTCTTTTTTAAATGAACTGCGTTGTCTTCACGTTGCCGTCGTTTGACAGTTTCAAGAAGTGCAAGAACCCGACGCGCTAATCCGCCACCGTGGAGATGACGAGAAAGGTTGGTTTTCCTGAAGTGTTTGGCGTTTCGCGACGTTGTGAAGTGGCCTGTCAGAGTTGGAGCTAATGTGGCTAAGCTAATGTAGCAAACATCACATATCTTAGCTCGGAGTTCTGCTCTCTTGAGGAAAAATACCTGATTATAAAAGTGGACGCTGTTCCCTCAACCTTACAAACTCCTAAAATACACACACAGTTAACACGTGGTACACATTGTTAGTGTGGTTTTATCATTGGACACGTAACTTATTCACGCTAACGTCAAGTTTCTATGCTAACATTACAGCTAACGTTAGCGTGCGCAAACCTCACAAGCCAGTGTGCGCCACGCATTTAAAACACTCTTTAGCGATTTAAAAGTAGTATTTTGTCTTATTTTACCCTTGAAAAGTGACAGCAATGAGATAATCCTACTCATCTTTGAAAAGCTACTCGTGTCGCAACTTGAGTGACGGCTTTACCCTGCCACAGTTAATCTAGTTTACCCTGCCACAGGTAATATAGTTTACCCTGCCACAGGTAATCTAGTTTACCCTGCCACAGGTAATCTAGTTTACCTTGCCACAGGTAATATAGTTTACCCTGCCACAGGTAATCTAGTTTACCTTGCCACAGGTAATCTAGTTTACCTTGCCACAGGTAATCTAGTTTACCTTGCCACAGGTAATCTAGTTTACCTTGCCACAGGTAATCTAGTTTACCTTGCCACAGGTAATCTAGTTTACCTTGCCACAGGTAATCTAGTTTACCTTGCCACAGGTAATCTAGTTTACCTTGCCACAGGTAATCTAGTTTACCTTGCCACAGGTAATATAGTTTACCTTGCCACAGGTAATGTAGTTTACCTTGCCACAGGTAATGTAGTTTACCTTGCCATGGGTAATAAAGTTTACTATGCCACGGTTAGTATAGTTTACCTTTTCACGGGTAATCTTGACCTTGCTACAGGTAATCTAGTTTACCTTGCCACAGGTAATCTAGTTTACCTTGCCACATATAACATAGTTTACTTTTCCACGGGTAATCTTGACCATGCCACAGGCAATCTAGTGTACCTTGCCATGGGTAATCTAGTGTACTTTGCCACAGGTAACCTATTTTACCATGCCACAGGTAACCTATTTTACCATGCCACAGGCAATCTAGTTGACCATGCCACAGGTAATCTATTTTACCATGCCACAGGCAATCTAGTTGACCATGCCACAGGTAATCTATTTTACCATGCCACAGGTAATCTATTTTACCATGCCACAGGCAATCTAGTTGACCTTGCCACAGGTAATCTAGTTGACCTTGCTACAGGTAATCTAGTTGACCTTGCCACAGGTAATCTAGTTGACCTTGCCACGGGTAATCTAGTTGACCTTGCCAAGGGTAATCTAGTTTGCCTTGCCACAGGTAATCTAGTTTACCTTGCCACAGGTAATTTAGTTTACCTTGCCATGGGTAATATAGTTTGCCTTGCCACGGGTATTGTAGTTTACCTTGCCACGGGTAATCTGGTTTAATTTGCCACAGGTAATGTAGTTTACCTTGCCACGGGTATTGTAGTTTACCTTGCCACGGGTAATCTTGTTTACCTTGCCACAGGTAATCTGGTTTGCCTTGCCGCGGGTATTGTAGTTTACCTTGCCATGGGTAATCTGGTTTAATTTGCCACAGGTAATCTAGTTCACCTTGCCAATAGGTAATGTATTTTGCATTGCCATGAGTAATCTGGTTTGCCTTGCCAGGGGTAATCTAGTTTACTTTGCCACAGGCAAAATAGTTTTTACCTCGCCACGGGTAATCTATTTTACCTTGCCACGGGTAATCTATCTTACCTTGCCACGGGTAATGTACTTTACCTTGCCTCAGGTAATGTAGTTTACCTTGCCAGAGGCAATCTAGTTGACCTTGTTAAATGGTAAATGGGTTTTCTAACTTTTTTTTAAGGAACTCAAAGCGCTTTGACAGTATTTCCACATTCACCTATTCACACACACACATTCACACAGTGATGGCGGGAGCTGCCATGCAAGGCCCCAACCACCACCCATCAGGAGCAAGGGTGACGTGTCTTGCTCGAGGACACAACGTACGTGATTAGGGTGGTAGAATGTGGGGATTGAACCAGCAACCCCTCAGATTGCTGGCACGGCCACTCTACCAACTTCGCCACGCGTGTCCTTAGTTGACCAATCTAGTTGACTAGGTCACGGTAATCTAGTTGACCTTGTCACAGGCAATCTCCTTTACCATGCCACAGGCAATCTAGTTTACCTTGCCACAGGCAATCTAGTTTACCATGCCACGGGCAATCTAGTTTACCATGAATTAGGGCTGGGTGATATGGCCTTTTATATATCAATGATGAAATATTAACTGAAATATTAACATTGCAACACATGCCAATACGGCCTTTTTAGTTTTTTAAATTTCCCAGGAGTTTCGTCTTGAAAACGTCGTGTAATGATGACGTGTACGCAAGACGTCACGGGTTTTTAGGAAGTATGAGCGCTGCACACACAAACACAGCTAAAAGTTGTCTGCTTTAACGGCATAATTACACAGTATTTTGGACATCTGTGTTGCTGAATATTTTGCAATTTGTGTAATTAATATTGGAGAAGTCACAGTAGAAAGATGCAGTTGGGAAGCTTTGGCCTTTAGCCACACAAACACACGGTGATTCCTTGTTTAAAATTCCTGGAGGTGAAGCTTTACTATGGATCAGAGCGCGGTCAAGCAAACATGAATCACGACGGAATGTCAACCAGCAGTTTTCGGTGAGAAAATTGTGGTAAACAGTCGCTTCTTACCAGAGAAAAGCTGAGGTTGCCGTCGACTCCCATGAGACACTGCACGTCAAGACACCCATGGACGTACACCTCCGACTATCAGGTACTATTTAACTCACTAAAACACTAGCAACACAATAGAAAGATAAGGGATTTCCCAGAATTATCTTAGTAAATGTCTCTAAAAACAACGGAGTCCATCCCAATGCGATCGCGTTTTTTTTTTTAACTTATTTTTTTAAATTATTTTTTTCTAGTCCGACGCTATCAATATCCTCAAACACAAATCTTTCATCCTCGCTCAAATTAACGGGGAAATTGTCGATTTCTCGGTCCAAATAGCACTTTTTGTTGGAGGCTCCCATTAAAATCAATGTGAATATGTGAGGAGCCCCCACACGTGTGACGTCATCGTCTGTGACTTCCGGTAGAGGCAGGGCTTTTCTCTTAACTCCGAAAGTTGCAAACTTTATCGTGGATGTTCTCTACTAAATCCTTTCAGCAAAAATATGGCAATATCGCGAAATTATCAAGTATGACACATAGAATGGACCTGCTATCCCCGTTTAAATAAGAAAATCTCATTTCAGTAGGCCTTTAAACTTTCATGCAGAGAGAGAAGTCACAACTAAAAGTGTATTTATTAAACAGTTATTAAGCAGTTATTCAGCCAAAATAGAAAGTGCAAGATTGTCAGAGACATTTTAAACAAGCTATGAGTGCACTTTTGTGCATGATTTCACTTGGATGACATATCAAAACAACACTAAATTAAATTAAACTTTTTGTATAGAACGCCACTACAATATTTTAAAACAAATAAAGGGCACTTTTGTGCATGATGTCACAAGATATTTCAATGTGTCAAATAAAAATGAGAAGCATAATAGGAAATCAAATAGTGTATGTCCTTCGCAATGTGGTTGGTTCCTGGGGATGTTATCTCCTTCTGTTGTTGACTAGTTTTTTCATACGATGTTGATGTGGAAATGGTTGCTGGGTCATTTTGTTGGTGTGGCACCGACCTGAGATGTTGACATGCAGAGTTTCAAGCACTCTTCATTCTCTAGCGGGTGACTTTTGAAATGACGCTACAAATTAGCAGTAATGCTACTTTTTGTAGCAACGCTTTTGCCGCATACTTGATATATTACAGTTGTCTGTTCAACATCTTCCCGCTTGAAGCCAAACCCCTGCCAGACGATGGACCCCCCTGCTGTTTTTCTTGGGATTAATTCTTCCTCCATTTGTAACCAGATTCGCACCTTTTTTCTCTCGTATTACCCCTCGCACCGCTCTGCTTGCAACACAGCTAATGTTAGCCATGTCACCAACTCATCTGTTCGGCTAGAGCGTGTGATTTTGCACTCGCAACACTATGTGACGTATTTAGGAAGGTGCGCTTGTTTTACGTCTCTTGTGAGAAGGAGAGACAAGAACGAGTGGGAAGAGCCTGTAGTGTAATGCCCGCAGCTAAAAGCAACTGCGTGAGAACGTATACTCCAATATCACCATATAGTCATTTTCCATATCGCACAGAGACAAACCCGCAATATATCGAGTATATCGCCCAGCCCTACTCTCAACTCTTTATCACAGTCTAATGTATCCAGAGAGTATCTATTGCAATATTGTGTGGACTAGTACATATCCATAAAATGTACAAAAAATTTACATTACGCAAAGAAATGTGCAAAAATAGCTACCTCCTCTTTTTGACCTTTCTATTTAGGAAACTAAATGTATTATCTATTTATAATATCAACACAGTTCAGTCCTCTTCTTTTATCTATAAATGTACTTCCCTAATTCGCTTCCTACACCTTTCAAAAAGTATTTTAAGGACCAATTCGCAAGTTCATTATCATAATACTAGACAAACTGATACTCTCCGTCCTATCTTTGGTCGTATAACTCTTGGCCAGTTATCCATCAAACACAGAGGTCCTTTACTGTGGAATAGTCCCCGATGTACTCCTCATCTTCATCTTGAAACCTAGATTAAGGGCCAGCCTGATGAATGAATGAACATTCTCCATCTGTTCCTACCTTATAATGTAGCCCTATTACTTCCACACACTCACCTACACTCAATCCACACAAGGTAGACTACTTATCTTATTTTTTATATACTATGTTTGTTAATTTACTGCTTTAGATGAGAACCTTGCATAACCTTGCATTATTTTCTCACATGCACTTGTTTCTTATTACGTATTTCTCATTTATAATTTTGTTGTTGTTTTTTAACAATGTTTTCCTCTTGGACTGTTTAAATTGTGCAAATAAATAAAATGAAATAAAATCTATTAACCGATACCCAAAATTTTCACCATTCTCATCATGTTTTAGATGTTCTAATTAGATCTTGGACATGTGTGAATTACACATAAGAGAACAACACTTTCTTTTGATCTTTACAAAAAAGATCAGTTATATTAATACATCATGTTGGACATAGAGAACATACAAACCCTTTATTTATCGAATCAAAATACTGAAATTCCACCACATAGTGAATTTGTAAACATATCTGAAATTATACACAAAGCAGTCTATAACATGCTAGCCAAGAATATACAACAATTTGTCTCAAAAAAAGAGGAACAATATAATCTTAGAAAAATGTCATTTAAAACATTGGTACGCACGTACAACACTTAAGACCTTCAGTATATCAGTTTGTGGAATTAAATGATGGAATGGATTAAGCAAAGCAATCAAACAATGTACTAATATGATCCACGTCAAGAAACTCTTCAAACTTAAAGTGTTTACAAAGTACAAAGAAGAAGAACTATGATAAACACTCTGAATTTATTTCATCCATCCATTCATTTTCAAAATAATCTTACTCATCTCACCATATGAAATGTAATTTACTTCACCAAGTATTATTTATTTATTTTTATCGTGATTACTTATGGAGTATAAGGTGAATAAATTGAGAAGAGGAAGTGAACAACTTAGCAAATATGGAAAAGAAAAGGGGTAGGATTAAATAAGCTCTGCTTCTTCCTCCTCCTTTTCGAGCTTGTCGTAAAGAGAAACTGGAAATCG
This sequence comes from Nerophis ophidion, assembly GCF_033978795.1. Taxonomy (NCBI): domain Eukaryota; kingdom Metazoa; phylum Chordata; class Actinopteri; order Syngnathiformes; family Syngnathidae; genus Nerophis; species Nerophis ophidion. The sequence continues at coordinate 39,954,782 of NC_084628.1, read as the reverse complement.
TGACGTGTAATGTTGTGTGCAACTCAAACTCAAAACGCGACACCAATTGCCTTACAACAGTGTGAACAGGAAGTGGTGAGACATGCCGCACGGTGAAGACATGAATCGGGAAATACCAACCTTCCAGCTTTGTTGTCTCGTCCTGCTGCATTCTTGGGCAGACGCGTGGTAGGTATGAGGTCTCCTCGTTCACGTGTCTGCTGAGCATTCCGCCGCAAAGTATGACAACAAAGCCAGTTCACATGACGATGTAGGCCTAAGGAATGGACAATAACCGCGCACAGTCGCCCACAGGGTAATGTCGCTTTAAGTCAGTGGTGTGGCCTGCTGCATGCATCTTGTGTGGAATTGGGAGTTGACAAAATGTGTCTGCTTGAACTGGAGGCTGGTAGTCTCAAGTCTTGTGACTCTTGCTTCAGTTTGCAGCTGATCATCTGAGCCACATTGGCCTTATTCAGCTTCCCTCGGTGAGCTTTTACAGTTGACATCTGTACGACAGTTTGCTGCGCAATAAAAACAACACCATTAATAAGTACATTCATTTTAGAGGGAGGACTGTATACATAATTTCAAACAAATACACAATCATTTTTCTCACATTCCTCCTCAGAATTTAGGATATGAAAGTATCGAGAGCTCCCTCAATAGTGTTGGGTGTGTTTTGCACAAATATATCCTTTATACCTACGTTTAGAAAGTTTTTAAAAGTCATTTTACATCACATTTTATCAGGCTATCTTCCTAGAGAGACTACAGGAGCTCAGTGTTTTTTGCGTTGAAAACATTTTTTGCGTTGGAATAATGCAGAGGCACACCACCAGCAGAAATCATTAAAAAAACAAAACTCAGTTGACGGTAAAAAGTCGTCGTCGCAATTGTTGGCTTTGACTTTAAAGCATAACCAAGCATGCATCACTATAGCTCTTGTCTCAAAGTAGGTGTACTGTCACCACCTGTCTCATCACACCCTGACTTATTTGGACATTTTTGCTGTTTTCCTGCGTGTAGTGTTTTACTTCTTGTCTTGCGCTCCTATTTTGGTGGCTTTTTCTTTTTTTTGCGTATTTTCCTGTAGCAGTTTCATGTCTTCCTTTTGAGCGATATTCCCTGCGTCTACTCTGTTTTAGCAATCAAGAATATTTCAGTTGCTTTTATCCTTCTTTGTGGGGACATTGTTGATTGTCCTGTCATGTTCGGCTGTCCATTGTAGACGCCGGTTTTGCTCCACAGTAAGTCTTTGCTGTAGTCCAGCATTGTGTTTTTGTTTACTTAGTAGCCAGTTCAGTTTTAGTTTCATTCTGCATAGCCTTCCCTAAGCTTCAATGCCTTTTCTTAGGGGCACTCACCTTTTTGTTTATTTTCGGTTTAAGTATTTGACCAGTGGTTCTTAACCTTGTTGGAGATACCAAACCCCACCAGTTTCATATGCGCATTCCCCGAACCCTTCTTTAGTGAAAAATAAAATGTTTTTTTTCTTAAATTCAAGACACATTTTTTATTTTTTTTCCTTCTTAAATTCAAGACAAATTTATGTTTGTTTGTTTTTTACTAGTGCACAAAATGAACTGTGCATGAACATCACCTTGTTCAAAGAACAAAATCAGCGCAGTGCATGAATTCTCAGCAAATTACACACCTGGGAAGCGGATGGAAAATTAAAAGGGAACATCGTTTGGGGGTATCAATAATATGGTGATAGGGAGAAGTTTTTATTTACACAATAAGTTGGGTGTGTCTTGACCTTCACGGCGGAGGCTCTGTCGAACCCCTGAGGCCGACTCACCGAACCCCGAGGGTTCGATCAAACCCAGGTTAAGAACCACTGCATTAGACACCTTTTTACCTGTAGGCTGCCTCCCGCTGTTAACGACATCTACAAAGCATTTAGCTACCAGCTGCCACCTACTGATACGGAAGAGTATTACACGGTTACTCTGCCGAGATCTTGACAGCTTCGTCACTCAACAACACATCGTTTGCAGACTATAGTTACTGGTTTGCAAAAAATATATTTAACCCAAATAGGTGAAATTAGATCATCTCCCATGGCACACCAGACAGTGGTTGAAAAACACTGCAGTAGCTTATTAACCGAAGAAAAAAAAACTGCTAAAGCTTCCACGTCTGTGGCTGAAAGTTTATAGTGGCAGAGCTTCAGATTTATTTTAGGAATGAGTATTTTCTTTATTTTTATTTTTACAAAGCTCTCCTCGAATATTTGGTGGGTGTACACAAGACAGGCTGTTCAAGCTCGGGGAGGTTCATGTCCAAGAAGAAGGAGAAACACTGAACTTTAAAACCGATCGCTTGTTCTCTCAAGTGTGGAGCAAACATTGGAGAAAGGTGATTGATTTTTCTCACTTTTCGTGCTCATAATCAGGCTGTAGAAATAATATCATTTAAACATCCATTTTACATTTTACTTTGATACAATTTTGTTGTCAGTTATAACTGTTTTGTAGACCTGAATGTTGATCAATTGTGTCCTGAAGCAATTGAGGCAAAGTGGACTGCAGTATGCTGTTGATTCAGTCTCAACCAGTTTTCAGTCCAAAAAGCAAACAGTTACAGCTTGACTAGCTCTGTCATTTGTCCTGGCTATTGAACCGTTTTATCATTTGTTGCATGCAGAGGTGGGAAAAATATTGGATTCTAACATTTAGAACGTGGACGATTCATGATTCGATGGACAAATGTCCAAACATTGATTACTTACCTATGTTGAATAATGTAATAGAGACTGTTCTAAAATGTGGCATTAATGGTAATGTCCTGTAAGCAGTACTTCTGGATTTGGTTGTGAATAACCATGGGAGAACAGTTAGCTAACATTCTTTTAACGCAGGGGTTGGGAACTTATGTCTCTGGAGCCAGATATGGCTCTTTTGATGAATTTATCTGGCTCTCACATAAATCTTTGCTGACATTGCTTAACACGATAAGTAATGAATAATTCCACTGGTAATCACAATGTAAAAATAACGTTTAAAATATAAAATATTCTCCATGCATTTTAATTCATCCATCCGATTTGTACCGCACCGGTTCAAGAAAAAACGGGTTACTGGAGCCTATCTCAGCTGCAGTCGGGCGGTAGGGGGGGTACATCCTGGACAAGTCACCACCTCATCACAGGGCCAACACAGATAGACAACATTCACACTCACATTCACACACTAGGGCCAATTTAGTGTTGCCTATCAACCTATCCCCAGGTGCACGTATTTGGAAGTGGGAGGGGCCTATCCCCAGGTGCATGTCTTTGGAGGTGGGAGGGGCCTATTCCCAGGTGCATGTCTTTGGGGGTGGGAGGGGCTTATCCCCAGGTGCATGTCTTTGGGGGTGGCAGGAAGCCGGAGTACCCGTAAGGGAACCCACACAGTCACGGGGAGAACATGCAAACTCCACACAGAAAGATCCTGAGCGCAGGATCGAACCCCGAACCTTCGTTATTGTGAGGCAGATGCACTAACCCTTCTCGCACCGTGTTGCTCTCACAGAAGTACATTTTAAAATCCCGACCCCTGTTTTAATGTTATATCAGACCTGGGCCACATGCGGCCCGTTAATCTTTTCAATCTGACCCGCCGGACATTCCCAAATAATTTTTTTAGATCTTTAAGATGGAATGTGTAACTGCCATTATGATGTGCGGTGATGTTTTCTAATGATCCCAAGTCTTCAACTATACAAAGTATTTCAATGGTTGGAATCTGCACATTTGCATGATATTTTAGTGACTCGTGTTGTCCCGATGCCAATATTATTTCGATACTTTCTGAATCTTTTCTAAATAAAGGGGACCGGGAAAAAAGTGCATTATTGGCTTTATTTTAACAAAAGATCTTAGGGTGTGGCGGACCGGTACTTTTCAGAGGCGCTCTGGTACCGAATATAACATATTAGTATCGCGGTACTATGCTAATACCCGTATAACATACAACCCTACTAGTGACTATGGTAATCTACGTCACAGCAGCTGAGACGAGGCACAAAGCAGTGTGGGTGGGGAGCGTTTCCACAGAGTGTTTTCAGAGCCTGAAATGTGGGTGTCAGTGACAGATGCGGAAGGAGATTTTTACAAGAAGCTTCTGAAGTGTAGTGATTCATCGGATGTATCAGATTGTAGATATTTTTTTACCCTTCGCGTCCATATTTCGCTGTTTGTTGCATTTGGCTTGATTGTAAAATATGTGGATAGAGAGTAGGTGTGATGTTCATATGTTGCCAATATTCAGGGTTTTATCCTTCATAGAAAAACGTAAAATTCATTTCCGTTTTTAAGGCGGTCTGTCATAACCTTTTTAGCAATCAGACTTTACTGTGACGTTTTATATTAGTTTCCCCAAAAATAGATACACCGGCCCCCAGACGCATTTTTTTTCTCAAAATTTGGCCCTCCGAGTCAAAATAATTGTCCAGGCCTGCGTTATGTTTGCTGGGTTAGCACGGACCCATGCACGGTTCATATATGCTAGCAGCGGCACTAGATTTGATGTGAAGTAGTGAAACAAAGAATGTATGACAGCAGAGAGCAGCCCGCTAAGAAGAGGAAGTAAGCAAGTAGATGAACAAGTCAGGAGACTCAAAAGTAACAACACAGTTTGGCCGTCAGTGAACACAGTTGATAGATGACACGTCTTTGTAGATATTTTAATATCATTAATAATTAAATGGAATAAATGTATTGTGTGTGTATATATAATATGCAATATATTAAACAATATACACAATAATAATATACATCCATCCATCCATCCATTTTCTACCGCTTATTCCCTTTCAGGGTCGCGGGGGGCGCTGGCGCCTAGCTCAGCTACAATCGGGCGGAAGGCAGGGTACACCCTGGACAAGTCGCCACCTCATCGCAGGGCCAACAGAGATAGACAGACAACATTCACACTCACATTCACACACTAGGGCCAATTTAGTGTTGCCAATCAACCTGTAATTAAATTTGAAAGAAAAATACATTTATAATGAAATCATAGCCCCAAATCATAATGAAATGTTGAGGTGCCCCCCCTGCAGCCGTGTGTGTGTGTGTGTGTGCGCGCGTGTATGTGCGCGCGCGTGTGTGTGTGTACACAGCGTGTGGTATGCTTGAAAACATGTGTTTTCCGTGTGCGTACAGGTTTGACAAGATGTCCCGTCTCTGGAATGCTTTGTCCTACTTAGCATGGCACCTAACTAGTGAGGCAGCAGCCAGTGCCTTAAGTCAGTGGTTCTCAAATGGGGGAACGCGTACCCCTGAGGGGACTTGAAGGTATGCCAAGGGGTACGTGAGATTTCAGAAAAAAAAATTGTAAAAATAGCAACAATTCAAAAATCCTTTATAAATATATTTATTGAATAATACTTCAACAAAATATGAACGTAAGTGCATAAACTGTGGGGAAAAAAATACTTTATCAGACAGATTTTTTGTGGACATGTTCCATAAATATTGATGTTAAAGATTTATTTTTTTTAAAATAAATGTTCATGAATCCAGATGGATCTCTATTACAATCCCCAAAGAGGGCACTTTAAGTGGATGATTACTTCTATGTGTAGAAATATTTATTTATAAATGAATCACTTGTTTATTTTTCAACAAGTTTTTAGTTATTTTTATATCTTTTTTTCCAAATAGTTCAAGAAAGACCACTACAAATGAGCAATATTTTGCACTGTTATACAATTGAATAAATCAGAAACTGATGACATAGTGCTGTATTTTACTTCTTTATCTCTTTTTTTCAACCAAAAATGCTTTGCTCTGATCAGGGGTACTTGAATTAAAAAAAATGATCACAGGGGGTACATCACTGAAAAAAGGTTGAGAACCACTGCCTTCAGTGACATCTGTCTGTCATACATAAGACTTGTTGTGCTGTAGTGTGAGGTGTACTTTTTCACGAGCCTGCCCTTTTCATTTTAATAACTGAAGTTACGGCTGCCATGGCAACAGACTTATCTGTTGCCACCCAGGATGTCCTCCACCCCTGAACCATGTCATTATTCCACCACCGTCTCATTTGTCACACACACTTTAGTTAAATACGTCTGCTTTTCCAAAGAGCATTTGATGAAGTTGTAGTCAGGAACATTCTTTAAATTGAAGCTGTAAAATATAACCTACTAAATTTAGAGACAATGTTTTAAGTCTTCCTTAATTACCATACAAGTGTTTGTAGTATTTAATGTTTGTTAATCTAATGTGCTTTCAGTTGTGACCACGTATGAGACCGCTGTCCTGCAGATGAGCCGTCGGTGGGGGATACCTAGTCGCTGTCGCAGACCCAGATAGTTTGGCGGCAGCGGCATTTCCCCCCACCCCCCACCCATCTCTCCATTATGCCCAACAGCAGTCGGGCGGGGAGCCTGAAGGACCCCGAAATTGCTGAGCTTTTCTTCAAGGAAGATCCGGAGAAGTTCTTCACCGATCTGCGTGAGATAGGACATGGCAGCTTTGGAGCTGTGTATTTCGTAAGTTCCCAAGCTTCCAGTCTGCAGAGCTCAAAACATTTATGTGTGTGTGTGTGTGTGTGTGTGTGTGTGTGTGTGTGTATATATATATATATATATATATATATATATATATATATATATATATACATATACATATACATATACATATTCGGGGTGTAACGGTACACAAAAATTTTGGTTCGGTACGTACCTCGGTTCAGAGGTCACGGTTCGGTTCATTTTCGGTACAGTAAGAAAAACTAAATATACATTTTTTGATTATTTATTTAACAAATTTCCTAAATCTTCCACCAAAAATATTTTTCTTAGTGGAATATTTGATGTGAAGTAATCGGAAACTTGGATTGGTCAATAATTTATAATAACATTGATTTTGATTCAATATTATGTTTTGAGCAATGACAGTTTGAAAGAAAAAAAACAGCTTTGTTTTATTAGTCAACGTTGCAACTTTTTCTAAATTACATTTAGCCTTTTAAACTTTTTAATTTCACGGACATAGTAATTGCGCCGCATGTTGTGTTTATGCACACCGAGGCACCATGAATTGATTAACGTGGACCCCGACTTAAACAAGTTGAAAAACTTATTGGGGTGTTACCATTTAGTGGTCAATTGTACGGAATATGTACTGTATCAATCAATCAATCAATTTTTATTTATATAGCCCCAAATCCCAAATGTCTCAAAGGACTGCACAAATCATTACGACTACAACATCCTCGGAAGAACCACAAAAGGGCAAGGAAAACTCACACCCAATGGGCAGTGAGAATTTACATCCAGTGGGACGCCAGTGACAATGCTGACTATGAGAAACCTTGGAGAGGACCTCAGATGTGGGCAACCCCCCCCCCCCCCCTCTAGGGGACCGAAAGCAATGGATGTCGAGCGGGTCTAACATGATACTGTGAAAGTTCAATCCATAGTGGCTCCAACACAGCCGCGAGAGTTCAGTTCAAAGCGGATCCAAGTACTGTGCAATCTACTTATAAAAGTTTCAATCAATCATAAAAACAACAACACACGGCATGCTAGCAACGACTGGGCTATGATAGACTGACCACACCTCCTCTTTTCACGGGATATGTCCTCTTTGCGGAGCTGTCCAGGTGGAGTTTCTTAAATGCTTTGAATGTCCGGTATATTAAGTTATGGTTGCATGTATTTTCAATGCATGTTCAGGGTTAAGAAGGGGTTAAAAACAAAAAGTGGTGCACGCAGCGTTAACTTTGGTGAGGGAGGTGCAGAGACAGAGAGAGCGAGAGAGTTATGATAAACGTGCATGCGTCGCCAGGCTCTGCTTTTTATCCTTTGATTAATCAGATTTAATTTTTTATTATCTATAGCAGGGGTGTCAAAAGTGTGCCCCGGAGGCCATTTGCTGCCCACAGCTAATGTTTTAAAGGCCCACGGCACATTCTAAAAATACTATTAAAATAAACAAAAATATAAACAGAAGTGAAATAAAAAAGCTTAAAGGCTAAATGTAATTTAGAAAAAGTTGCAACGTTGACTAATAAAGCAAAGCTGTTTTTTTTTACATTTCAAACTGTCATTGCTCAAAACATCATCCATCCATCCATCCATTTTCTACCGCTTATTCCCTTTTGGGGTTGGGGTTGCGGGGGGCGCTGGCGCCTATCTCAGCTACAATATTGAATCAAAATCAATGTTATTATGAATTATTGACCTATCCAGGTTTCCCATTACTTCACATCAAATATTCCACTAAGAAAAATATTTTTGGTGGAAGATACAAACATACATATACACATACATGTACATATACATTCACTGTACAAACATACATATACACATACTGTACATAAACATTCATTGTACAAACATACATATACACATGCTGTACATATACAAGCACATAATCACGTTTCATGAAACATATATTAACGTTGTTGCCCTAGGGTAAACTGGGTAACACATGGCACACTGACAAAACTTTACCTCTTGTTACTATAACAATCTACAAGGTTAATATAGGTTGCTTCTCTTTCTTCCCCTTCATTTTTCTGCATTATTTTGTATCTGTAGTTATCATTATGTATATGTATTGTTGCATTTGAACAACTGTATTGTTAATAGAGGTAAATTATTGGTATTGTTCATGATCAATAGCACTATTTCTATTGGTATTTGTATTGCTCCATTTGTAGTGTAATAATGCTCATTGTCATTTCTGTATTATTTATTTTGCTAACTGATTCTTTGCTATCACTTTTACCATCGTATTTGTACATACCGTATTTCCTTGAATTGCTGCAGGGCATATAGTATGCGCCTGACTTGAATTACTGCCGGGTCAAACTCTCTTCACCAAAATAATTAGCGCATGCTTAGTATTACCGCCTGGTCAAACTCGTGACGTCACGAGTGACACTTCCTCTGTCATCATTTTCAAAATGGAGGAGGCTGATTTTAATACCGGTAATTTGAAATCCCTTAAATGGAAGAAGATTAAGAGCTTTTCAGTAGGATTTAAGGTCCAAGCTTACATCACACTCAAATTTTTACTGCCTACCTTTGGTAAGTGCCGGAGTGTGAAGAGATTTTTAAATAATTAGCGCAGGCTTACTTCTACCGCATGCCTTTGGTAAGCGCCCCGGCGGCAATTCAAGGAAATACGGTATCCTACTTGATGTTGCTCTATTGTTGCTGTTGTTGTCTCTCTGTCTTATCCCCCTCTCATTCACACAATTTCCCCCTCAGTCTTCCTTTTTTCCTCTTTCTATCCCCTCCTGCTCCTGTCCGGCTGCACCAAACAATAAATAAATACATTTAATGAAGTCAAATACAAATAAGGCAACAAGAGAAGTATCCTACACTTCTCTTTTGTAAAGTAAATCTGCACAGCCGACATGGGCATCTACATCGACTATATGATTGGCCTGAAAATCTGGACAGGACAAAAAAATAAAACACTATTTGAATGACCTTTTGTGAGTACGACCTTAGTAAAGTTGAAACAAGGAGCATCGTCTCATTTTCTCTTTTGTGCTTGTAATTCAGGCACAGGATGTGCGAACTAGCGAAGTGGTGGCCATCAAGAAAATGTCTTACAGTGGAAAGCAGTCCAGTGAGGTATGACCCCCCCCCCCTCCACTAACAGCAATTACTTGATAATGATTAGCCACACATTTTTGCTGTGAGACCTAAATGCGTTTTACTCTCTCCAGAAATGGCAAGACATTATCAAGGAAGTAAAATTCTTGCAAAGAGTACAACATCCAAACAGCATCGAGTACAAAGGCTGTTACCTGCGAGAGAACACAGCATGGGTGAGAAGCAAAATGAGAACACGTTAAGGGTTCTGTTGGAGTCATGTGCATGCTTTGTTGGGCAGGTGTCTTACTTTTAGTAGTTTCACTTAAACCACTGTATGTTAGAAGTGCATCAAACCGTTTTGACAACATATGTCTGTTTTAGCTGGTGATGGAGTATTGTCTCGGATCTGCTTCCGATCTACTAGAGGGTAAGTTGAAGTTTTGCAAAGGACCCCTTTCAAAATAATCCTTGTGACTTTCAATTCTTGATTCACAATGTCCCTAATTGTTTAATTCCATCCAGTTCACAAGAAACCCCTTCAAGAAGTGGAAATAGCTGCAATAACCCATGGTGCTCTTCAAGGTTTGGCTTATCTTCACTCCCACAACATGATTCACCGGTGAGTGTTCCAGAATGATTTGTAAGAGGCTTTTTTTTGTTTTGTGTGCAGAGTTATCATTTTCCTTCTCATGTGCTTAACAGAGATATCAAGGCAGGAAACATCTTACTGACAGAGCCGGGCCAGGTAAAACTTGCAGATTTTGGCTCTGCCTCCATCGCCTGCCCAGCCAACTCTTTTGTTGGGACACCATATTGGTACGTTCAGAAACACTCATTGCACACCACCTACAGCGGGGGAAATACGTGTTTAATGCCCTGCTGATTTCTAAGCTCAGCCCCTACAAATACGTGAACAGTCCAAAATTGTTATAGTAACCGAGAGACAAAATGTATAAAAAGTAGGGGTGCACACATCTTAGGGACCTTTACCAGAGGAAACATGTATAAAAATTAGGGGTGCACACATCTTAGGGACCTTTAGCAGAGGAAAAATGTACAAAAAGTAGGGGTGCACACATCTTAGGGACGTTTAGCAGAGGAAAAATTTATAAAACGTAGGGGTGCACACATCTTAGGGACCTTTAGCAGAGGAAAAATGTATAAAAAGTAGGGGTGCACACATCTTAGGGACGTTTAGCAGAGGAAAAAATTATAAAACGTAGGGGTGCACACATCTTAGGGACCTTTAGCAGAGGAAAAATGTGTAAAAAGTAGGGGTGCACACATCTTAGGGACTTTTAGCAGAGGAAACATTTATAAAACGTAGGGGTGCACACATCTTAGGGACCTTTAGCAGAGGAAAAATTTATAAAAAGTAGGGGTGCACACATCTTAGGGACCTTTAGCAGAGGAAAAATTTATAAAAAGTAGGGGTGCACACATCTTAGGGACCTTTAGCAGAGGAAAAATGTAAGAAAAGTAGGGGTGCGCACATCTTAGGGACCTTTATCAGAGGAAAAATTTATAAAACGTAGGGGTGCACACATCTTAGGGACCTTTAGCAGAGGAAAAATGTATAAAACGTAGGGGTGCACACATCTTAGGGACCTTTAGCAGAGTAAAAATGTATAAAACGTAGGGGTGCACACATCTTAGGGACCTTTAGCAGAGGAAAAATGTATAAAAAGTAGGGGTGCACACATCTTAGGGACCTTTAGCCAAGGAAAAATGTACAAAAAGTAGGGGTGCACACATCTTAGGGACGTTTAGCAGAGGAAAAATGTATAAAACGTAGGGGTGCACACATCTTAGGGACCTTTAGCAGAGGAAAAATGTATAAAAAGTAGGGGTGCACACATCTTAGGGACGTTTAGCAGAGGAAAAAATTATAAAACGTAGGGGTGCACACATCTTAGGGACCTTTAGCAGAGGAAAAATGTGTAAAAAGTAGGGGTGCACACATCTTAGGGACATTTAGCAGAGGAAACATTTATAAAACGTAGGGGTGCACACATCTTAGGGACCTTTAGCAGAGGAAAAATTTATAAAAAGTAGGGGTGCACACATCTTAGGGACCTTTAGCAGAGGAAAAATTTATAAAAAGTAGGGGTGCACACATCTTAGGGACCTTTAGCAGAGGAAAAATGTAAGAAAAGTAGGGGTGCGCACATCTTAGGGACCTTTATCAGAGGAAAAATTTATAAAACGTAGGGGTGCACACATCTTAGGGACCTTTAGCAGAGGAAAAATGTATAAAACGTAGGGGTGCACACATCTTAGGGACCTTTAGCAGAGTAAAAATGTATAAAACGTAGGGGTGCACACATCTTAGGGACCTTTAGCAGAGGAAAAATGTATAAAAAGTAGGGGTGCACACATCTTAGGGACCTTTAGCCAAGGAAAAAGTCTAAAAAGTAGGGGTGCACACATCTTAGGGACCTTTAGCAGAGGAAAAATGTATAAAAAGTAGGGTTGCACATATCTTAGGGACCTTTAGCAGAGGAAAAAATTATAAAACGTAGGGGTGCACACATCTTAGGGACCTTTAGCAGAGGAAAAATGTAAGAAAAGTAGGGGTGCGCACATCTTAGGGTCCTTTATCAGAGGAAAAATTTATAAAACGTAGGGGTGCACACATCTTAGGGACCTTTAGCAGAGGAAAAATGTATAAAACGTAGGGGTGCACACATCTTAGGGACCTTTAGCAGAGGAAAAATGTATAAAAAGTAGGGGTGCACACATCTTAGGGACCTTTAGCAGAGGAAAAATGTATAAAAAGTAGGGGTGCACACATCTTAGGGACCTTTAGCAGAGGAAAAATGTATAAAAAGTAGGGGTGCACACATCTTAGGGACCTTTAGCAGAGGAAAAATGTAAGAAAAGTAGGGGTGCGCACATCTTAGGGACCTTTAGCAGAGGAAAAATTTATAAAACGTGGGGCTGCACACATCTTAGGGACCTTTAGCAAAGGAAAAATGTATAAAAAGTAGGGGTGCACACATCTTAGGGACCTTTAGCAGAGGAAAAATGTATAAAAAGTAGGGGTGCACACATCTTAGGGACCTTAGCAGAGGAAAAATGTATAAAAAGTAGGGTTGCACACATCTTAGTGACCTTTAGCAGAGGAAAAATGTACAGTATAAAAAGTAGGGTTGCACACATCTTAGGGACATTTAGCAGAGGAAAAATGTATAAAAAGCAGGGTTGCACACATCTTTGTGACCTTTGGCAGAGGAAAATGTACAGTATAAAAACTAGGGTTGCACACATCTTAGGGACCTTTAGCAGAGGAAAAATTTATAAAAAGTAGGGGTGCACACATCTTAGGGACCTTTAGCAGAGGAAAAATGTAAGAAAAGTAGGGGTGCACACATCTTAGGGACCTTTATCAGAGGAAAAATTTATAAAACGTAGGGGTGCACACATCTTAGGGACCTTTAGCAGAGGAAAAATGTATAAAACGTAGGGGTGCACACATCTTAGGGACCTTTAGCAGAGGAAAAATGTATAAAACGTAGGGGTGCACACATCTTAGGGACCTTTAGCAGTGGAAAAATGTATAAAAAGTAGGGGTGCACACATCTTAGGGACCTTTAGCCAAGGAAAAAGTGTAAAAAGTAGGGGTGCACACATCTCAGGGACCTTTAGCAGAGGAAAAATGTATAAAAAATAGGGTTGCACACATCTTAGAGACCTTTAGCAGAGGAAAAATTTATAAAACGTAGGGGTGCACACATCTTAGGGACCTTTAGCAGAGGAAAAATGTAAGAAAAGTAGGGGTGCGCACATCTTAGGGACCTTTATCAGAGGAAAAATGTATAAAACGTAGGGGTGCACACATCTTAGGGACCTTTAGCAGAGGAAAAATGTATAAAACGTAGGGGTGCACACATCTTAGGGACCTTTAGCAGAGGAAAAATGTATAAAAAGTAGGGGTGCACACATCTTCGGGACCTTTAGCAGAGGAAAAATGTCAGAAAAGTAGGGGTGCGCACATCTTAGGGACCTTTAGCAGAGTAAAAATGTATAAAACGTAGGGGTGCACACATCTTAGGGACCTTTAGCAGAGGAAAAATGTATAAAAAGTAGGGGTGCACACATCTTAGGGACCTTTAGCCAAGGAAAAATGTACAAAAAGTAGGGGTGCACACATCTTAGGGACCTTTAGCAGAGGAAAAATGTATAAAAAGTAGGGGTGCACACATCTTAGGGACCTTTAGCAGAGGAAAAATGTAAGAAAAGTAGGGGTGCGCACATCTTAGGGACCTTTAGCAGAGGAAAAATTTATAAAACGTGGGGCTGCACACATCTTAGGGACCTTTAGCAAAGGAAAAATGTATAAAAAGTAGGGGTGCACACATCTTAGGGACCTTTAGCAGAGGAAAAATGTATAAAAAGTAGGGGTGCACACATCTTAGGGACCTTTAGCAGAGGAAAAATGTATAAAAAGTAGGGTTGCACACATCTTAGTGACCTTTAGCAGAGGAAAAATGTACAGTATAAAAAGTAGGGTTGCACACATCTTAGGGACATTTAGCAGAGGAAAAATGTATAAAAAGCAGGGTTGCACACATCTTTGTGACCTTTAGCAGAGGAAAAATGTACAGTATAAAAACTAGGGTTGCACACATCTTAGGGACCTTTAGGAGAGGAAAAATGTATAAAAAGTTGGAGTGCACACATCTTAGGGACCTTTAGCAGAGGAAACATGTATAAAAAATTAGGGGTGCACACATCTTAGGGACCTTTAGCAGAGGAAAAATGTGTAAAAAGTAGGGGTGCACACATCTTAGGGACCTTTAGCAGAGGAAACATTTATAAAAAAGTAGGGGTGCACACATCTTAGGGACCTTTAGCAGAGGAAAAATGTATAAAAAGTAGGGTTGCACACATCTTAGTGACATTTAGCAGAGGAAAAATGTACAGTATAAAAAGTAGGGTTGCACACATCTTAGGGACCTTTAGCAGAGGAAAAATGTAAGAAAAGTAGGGGTGCACACATCTTAGGGACCTTTATCAGAGGAAAAATTTATAAAACGTAGGGGTGCACACATCTTAGGGACCTTTAGCAGAGGAAAAATGTATAAAACGTAGGGGTGCACACATCTTAGGGACCTTTAGCAGAGGAAAAATGTATAAAACGTAGGGGTGCACACATCTTAGGGACCTTTAGCAGTGGAAAAATGTATAAAAAGTAGGGGTGCACACATCTTAGGGACCTTTAGCCAAGGAAAAAGTGTAAAAAGTAGGGGTGCACACATCTCAGGGACCTTTAGCAGAGGAAAAATGTATAAAAAATAGGGTTGCACACATCTTAGAGACCTTTAGCAGAGGAAAAATTTATAAAACGTAGGGGTGCACACATCTTAGGGACCTTTAGCAGAGGAAAAATGTAAGAAAAGTAGGGGTGCGCACATCTTAGGGACCTTTATCAGAGGAAAAATGTATAAAACGTAGGGGTGCACACATCTTAGGGACCTTTAGCAGAGGAAAAATGTATAAAACGTAGGGGTGCACACATCTTAGGGACCTTTAGCAGAGGAAAAATGTATAAAAAGTAGGGGTGCACACATCTTCGGGACCTTTAGCAGAGGAAAAATGTCAGAAAAGTAGGGGTGCGCACATCTTAGGGACCTTTAGCAGAGTAAAAATGTATAAAACGTAGGGGTGCACACATCTTAGGGACCTTTAGCAGAGGAAAAATGTATAAAAAGTAGGGGTGCACACATCTTAGGGACCTTTAGCCAAGGAAAAATGTACAAAAAGTAGGGGTGCACACATCTTAGGGACCTTTAGCAGAGGAAAAATGTATAAAAAGTAGGGGTGCACACATCTTAGGGACCTTTAGCAGAGGAAAAATGTAAGAAAAGTAGGGGTGCGCACATCTTAGGGACCTTTAGCAGAGGAAAAATTTATAAAACGTGGGGCTGCACACATCTTAGGGACCTTTAGCAAAGGAAAAATGTATAAAAAGTAGGGGTGCACACATCTTAGGGACCTTTAGCAGAGGAAAAATGTATAAAAAGTAGGGGTGCACACATCTTAGGGACCTTTAGCAGAGGAAAAATGTATAAAAAGTAGGGTTGCACACATCTTAGTGACCTTTAGCAGAGGAAAAATGTACAGTATAAAAAGTAGGGTTGCACACATCTTAGGGACATTTAGCAGAGGAAAAATGTATAAAAAGCAGGGTTGCACACATCTTTGTGACCTTTAGCAGAGGAAAAATGTACAGTATAAAAACTAGGGTTGCACACATCTTAGGGACCTTTAGGAGAGGAAAAATGTATAAAAAGTTGGAGTGCACACATCTTAGGGACCTTTAGCAGAGGAAACATGTATAAAAAATTAGGGGTGCACACATCTTAGGGACCTTTAGCAGAGGAAAAATGTGTAAAAAGTAGGGGTGCACACATCTTAGGGACCTTTAGCAGAGGAAACATTTATAAAAAAGTAGGGGTGCACACATCTTAGGGACCTTTAGCAGAGGAAAAATGTATAAAAAGTAGGGTTGCACACATCTTAGTGACATTTAGCAGAGGAAAAATGTACAGTATAAAAAGTAGGGTTGCACACATCTTAGGGACCTTTAGCAGAGGAAAAATGTATAAAAAGTAGGGTTGCACACATCTTAGTGACCTTTAGCAGAGGAAAAATGTATAAAAAGTAGGGTTGCACACATCTTAGTGACCTTTAGCAGAGGAAAAATGTACAGTATAAAAAGTAGGGTTGCACACATCTTAGGGACATTTAGCAGAGGAAAAATGTATAAAAAGCAGGATTGCACACATCTTAGTGACCTTTAGCAGAGGAAAAATGTACAGTATAAAAACTAGGGTTGCACACATCTTAGGGACCTTTAGCAGAGGAAAAATGTATAAAAAGTAGGGGTGCACACATCTTAGGGACCTTTAGCAGAGGAAAAATGTATAAAAAGTAGGGGTGCACACATCTTAGGGACCTTTAGCAGAGGAAAAATGTATAAAAAGTAGGGGTGCACACATCTTAGGGACCTTTAGCAGAGGAAAAATGTGTAAAAAGTAGGGTTGCACACATCTTAGTGACCTTTAGCAGAGGAAAAATGTACAGTATAAAAAGTAGGGTTGCACACATCTTAGGGACCTTTAGCAGAGGAAAAATGTATAAAAAGTAGGGTTGCACACATCTTAGGGACCTTTATCAGAGGAAAAATTTATAAAACGTAGGGGTGCACACATCTTAGGTACCTTTAGCAGAGGAAAAATGTATAAAACGTAGGGGTGCACACATCTTAGGGACCTTTAGCAGAGGAAAAATGTATAAAACGTAGGGGTGCACACATCTTAGGGACCTTTAGCAGTGGAAAAATGTATAAAAAGTAGGGGTGCACACATCTTAGGGACCTTTAGCCAAGGAAAAAGTGTAAAAAGTAGGGGTGCACACATCTCAGGGACCTTTAGCAGAGGAAAAATGTATAAAAAATAGGGTTGCACACATCTTAGAGACCTTTAGCAGAGGAAAAATTTATAAAACGTAGGGGTGCACACATCTTAGGGACCTTTAGCAGAGGAAAAATGTAAGAAAAGTAGGGGTGCGCACATCTTAGGGACCTTTATCAGAGGAAAAATGTATAAAACGTAGGGGTGCACACATCTTAGGGACCTTTAGCAGAGGAAAAATGTATAAAACGTAGGGGTGCACACATCTTAGGGACCTTTAGCAGAGGAAAAATGTATAAAAAGTAGGGGTGCACACATCTTCGGGACCTTTAGCAGAGGAAAAATGTCAGAAAAGTAGGGGTGCGCACATCTTAGGGACCTTTAGCACAGGAAAAATGTATAAAACGTAGGGCTGCACACATCTTAGGGACCTTTAGCAAAAGAAAAATGTATAAAAAGTAGGGGTGCACACATCTTAGGGACCTTTAGCAGAGGAAAAATGTATAAAAAGTAGGGGTGCACACATCTTAGGGACCTTTAGCAGAGGAAAAATGTATAAAAAGTAGGGGTGCACACATCTTAGGGACCTTTAGCAGAGGAAAAATGTCAGAAAAGTAGGGGTGCGCACATCTTAGGGACCTTTAGCAGAGTAAAAATGTATAAAACGTAGGGGTGCACACATCTTAGGGACCTTTAGCAGAGGAAAAATGTATAAAAAGTAGGGGTGCACACATCTTAGGGACCTTTAGCCAAGGAAAAATGTACAAAAAGTAGGGGTGCACACATCTTAGGGACCTTTAGCAGAGGAAAAATGTCAGAAAAGTAGGGGTGCGCACATCTTAGGGACCTTTAGCACAGGAAAAATGTATAAAACGTAGGGCTGCACACATCTTAGGGACCTTTAGCAAAAGAAAAATGTATAAAAAGTAGGGGTGCACACATCTTAGGGACCTTTAGCAAAGGAAAAATGTATAAAAAGTAGGGGTGCACACATCTTAGGGACCTTTAGCAGAGGAAAAATGTATAAAAAGTAGGGGTGCACACATCTTAGGGACCTTTAGCAGAGGAAAAATGTATAAAAAGTAGGGTTGCACACATCTTAGTGACCTTTAGCAGAGGAAAAATGTACAGTATAAAAAGTAGGGTTGCACACATCTTAGGGACATTTAGCAGAGGAAAAATGTATAAAAAGCAGGGTTGCACACATCTTTGTGACCTTTAGCAGAGGAAAAATGTATAGTATAAAAACTAGGGTTGCACACATCTTAGGGACCTTTAGGAGAGGAAAAATGTATAAAAAGTTGGAGTGCACACATCTTAGGGACCTTTAGCAGAGGAAACATGTATAAAAAATTAGGGGTGCACACATCTTAGGGACCTTTAGCAGAGGAAAAATGTGTAAAAAGTAGGGGTGCACACATCTTAGGGACCTTTAGCAGAGGAAATATTTATAAAAAAGTAGGGGTGCACACATCTTAGGGACCTTTAGCAGAGGAAAAATGTATAAAAAGTAGGGGTTGCACACATCTTAGTGACATTTAGCAGAGGAAAAATGTACAGTATAAAAAGTAGGGTTGCACACATCTTAGGGACCTTTAGCAGAGGAAAAATGTATAAAAAGTAGGGTTGCACACATCTTAGTGACCTTTAGCAGAGGAAAAATGTATAAAAAGTAGGGTTGCACACATCTTAGTGACCTTTAGCAGAGGAAAAATGTACAGTATAAAAAGTAGGGTTGCACACATCTTAGGGACATTTAGCAGAGGAAAAATGTATAAAAAGCAGGATTGCACACATCTTAGTGACCTTTAGCAGAGGAAAAATGTACAGTATAAAAACTAGGGTTGCACACATCTTAGGGACCTTTAGCAGAGGAAAAATGTATAAAAAGTAGGGGTGCACACATCTTAGGGACCTTTAGCAGAGGAAAAATGTATAAAAAGTAGGGGTGCACACATCTTAGGGACCTTTAGCAGAGGAAAAATGTATAAAAAGTAGGGGTGCACACATCTTAGGGACCTTTAGCAGAGGAAAAATGTGTAAAAAGTAGGGGTGCACACATCTTAGGGACCTTTAGCAGAGGAAATATTTATAAAAAAGTAGGGGTGCACACATCTTAGGGACCTTTAGCAGAGGAAAAATGTATAAAAAGTAGGGTTGCACACATCTTAGGGACCTTTAGCAGAGGAAAAATATACAGTATAAAAAGTAGGGTTGCACACATATTCGGGACCTTTAGCAGAGGAAAAATGTATAAAAAGTAGGGTTGCACACATCTCAGGGACCTTTAGCAAAGGAAAAAGCTCCAAAGCAGAGCCCTTCCACTTCTTGGTTTGACAAGTGGGATGGTGTCATATTTAAGATTACTCTCCCTTCAAACAAATTGAGTCAAGTTAATGCCATAGAGTAGGGCTGGGCAATATGGCCTTTTTTAAATATCTGGATATTTTTAGGCCATATCGCGATACACCATATATATCTGGATATTTTGCCTCAGCCTTGAATGAACACTTGATGCATATAATCACAGCAGTATGATGATTCTATGTGTCTACATTCAAACATTCTTCTTCATACTGCATTAATATGTGCTACTTTTAAACTTTCATGCAGAGAGGGAAATCACAATGAAGTCAATTTACCAAAAGTGTATTTATTAAACAATTATTAAGCAGTGGCATAAACATTCATGTCATTTCAAAACAGAAAGTGCAAGATTGTCAGGGACATTTTAAAAGAAGCTATTAGTGCAATTTTGTGCATGATGTCACTAAGATGACATCAAAACAACACTAAATGAAAGTGCACTTTTTGTACAGAACGCCACTAAAATAGTTTAAAACAAAGTGCACTTTTGTACATGATGTCACACAAGATATTTCAAATAAAAATGAGCTAAATAATAGGAAATCAAATAGTGTATGTCCTTCACTATGTGGTAGGTTACTGAGGATGTTATCTCCTTTTGTTGTTGACTTTATTTTTTATACTATGTTGATGTGGAAATGTTTGGTTTGCCTCTGAACTTTGATGGCGTGGCACCAAATTGAGATGTTGACATGCAGAGTTTCAAGCACTCTTCATTCTCTAGCAGGGGACTTTTCAAATGATGCTACATATTAGCAGTAATGCTACTTTTTTAGCAACGCTTCTGCCCCACACTTAACATACTACGGTTGTCTGTTCGACATATCTCCACTTGAACCCCAACCACCGCCAGACAATGGACCCCTGCTGTTTTTATTGGGAATTAATTCTTCCTTCATTACCAGATTCGCACCTTCTTTCTCTCGTATTACCACTCGCACCACAGCTAATGTTACCCATGCCGCTACCTCTCTGCTCAGCGAGGGCGTATACGTATGTGACGTATGTAAGAAGGTGCGCTTGCTGTCTATGAGAAGGAGAGACAGGAAAGAGTGGGAAAAGCTTGCAGTGTAATGCCAGCAGCTAAAAACAACTGCGTGAGAACATGTACCGTACTTTTCGGACTATAGGTCGCAGTTTTTTTCATAGTTTGGCCGGAGCGACTTATGTGTGAAATTATTAACACATTACCGTAAAATATCAAATGATATTATTTATCTTATTCGCAGAAGAGACAAAGAAAATGTCAGCAATCGACACACACACGTCAACCAATAAGAATTCGGCGGGGGAGGGTCATGGCAGAAGTGCATTGTGGGTCATGGAATGCTAACTGCTATATGCTACTGCCGCAGCTATTCAAATGGATCATTTCATCGTTGGCGGTAACTTATAAAAACTGAGAAGGGCTAAACAAAAATGGCACCGAAAAGGAAATCATGTACTGCAGATTACAAGCTGGACGTAGTGAAATATGCAGCAGAAAAGGACAAGAGGAAGCGGCACATACCTTTGGAGTTGGCAGAGTTGTTTAGAAGCGACATTGAGGAAGAAGATTTCATGGGATTTATCGATTAGGAGTGACGGATTGTTTGGTAAACGTATATCATGTTCTATATGTTATAGTTATTTGAATGACTCTTACCATAATGTTAGGTTAACATTGCAGGCACCTTCTCAGTTGGTTATTTATGCCTCATATAACCTACACTTATTCAGCCTGTTGTTCACTATTCTTTATTTTAAATTGCCTTTCAAATGTCTATTCCTGGTGTTGGATTTTATCAAAGAATTTTCCCAAAAATGCGACTTATACTCCAGTGCGACGTATATATGTTTTTTTCCTTCTTTATTATGCATTTTCGACAGGTGCGATTTATAATCCGAAAAATACGGTACTCTAATATAGTTATTTTCTATATGGCACAGAGACAAACCTGCAATATATCCAGTATATCGATATATCGCACAGCCCTACCATACAGCTAAATTTTTCTTTCAGTCAGGTTTTGGACGGCAAAGTTTAGACATATTCTGGACTACTCATATTTTTCTAAGGGGTTAAACTTACTAAATCAGCAAGTCAAAAATATTTCCCGACTACATACATTGTGTACATTTCACAGTCATCAGTTGTACTCTGCTAAATGTGTTTTTAGGATGGCCCCTGAGGTGATCTTGGCTATGGATGAGGGCCAGTATGATGGGAAGATAGACATCTGGTCTTTAGGAATAACTTGCATTGAATTAGGTATAGTCACTGTCATCAATTGTCATATTTGATCTTTAGCCATAGCCTCCTAATCATTACTCTGTGTCTACTTTATAGCTGAGAGGAAGCCTCCACTTTTCAATATGAATGCAATGAGTGCCTTATACCATATAGCACAAAATGAAAGCCCCATGCTGCAGTCCAGTGAATGGTGAGTTGTTCAATACATTTTGAAAGAGCAAATGTTTTATTTATTTTATATACAATAGAGCGACTTACAGTTTTGTCTTGTATGCGTTTATTCACTTGTTTTAGGACTGAGTATTTCAGAAACTTTGTAGATTCTTGCCTACAGAAAAGTCCACAAGATAGGCCAAACTCTGAGGAGCTCTTGAAGGTAAAAGCAGTCACAATAATTGTTCTTACTCCTCAATGTTAACACGTGGTATGTTTGCTGTTCTTCCTCCAGCATGCCTTTGTCCAACGTGAGCGTCCTGAATCCGTTTTAATAGACCTTATAAATCGGACGAAAGATGCGGTGCGAGAGCTGGACAATTTGCAGTATCGCAAAATGAAAAAGATTTTGTTTCACGAAGCCCACAACGGCCCCACCATTGAAGCTCCAGATGAAGAGGAGGTTTGTCGAGTTTGATATTATTGTCATTGAACTATATATTACGAAGCATTTTTTTTAACACTGCGCATTATTTTTAGGAGCCAGATCACAGGTTGGGTAGAACGGGTACTGTGAACAGTGTGGGGAGCAACCAGTCCATTCCGAGTATGTCGATTAGTGCCAGTTCCCAGAGCAGCTCTGTCAACAGTCTGACAGACGCCGGCGATGACAAAAGCGAAGTGGACATGGAGGGGGACCACACAGTCTTGCCTAACAGCTCTGTCAAACATCTCAGACGGGTAAAAACCGAATTATATCCACCTTGACTGGAAAACTCTTTAACTGTGCTTTCATTCACTTAGAATATCTATAGCAGGGGTGTCAAACTCACTTTAGATGGAGGGCCACATGCAGAAAAATCTACTCCCAAGTGGGCCGGACTGGTAAAATCACGGCACGATAACTTAAAAATAAGAACAACTTCAGATTGTTTTCTTTGTTTAAAAATACAGCAAGCACATTTTGAAATTGTACAAATCATAATGTTGTAGGGTTGTTGTTTTTTACAATTCATGAAGTGAAGTGAATTATTTTTATATAGCGCTTTTCTCTAGTGACTCAAAGGGCTTTACATAGTGAAACCCAATATCTAAGTTACATTTAAACCAGTGTGGGTGGCACTGGGAGCAGGTGGGTAAAGTGTCTTGCCCAAGGACACAACGGCAGTGACTAGGATGGCGGAATCGGGGCTCGAACCTGGAACCCTCAAGTTGCTGACACGGCCACTCTACCAACCGAGCTACCTGTGGCGTTTAATAGTACTTTTATTTGTCGTTATTTATGTTTTCTGAATAGATCATGTGATAATGTTCATCGCATTGGTGTTAATTTTCAATCTATCATATAAGAAAATAATATCAAATTACAGGATGTTATTTATT
Organism: Nerophis ophidion; assembly: GCF_033978795.1. Taxonomy (NCBI): domain Eukaryota; kingdom Metazoa; phylum Chordata; class Actinopteri; order Syngnathiformes; family Syngnathidae; genus Nerophis; species Nerophis ophidion. The sequence goes on along the minus strand of NC_084628.1, from coordinate 39,931,691 downwards.
TAGTTTGTTAATTTTCCTCGACTGATGTACTCACATCATGTGTTTTATTTTGCACACATGTAGCATCATCTACAAATAACTAAATAATTGCTATGGTGACCTCTAGTGGACACATTTAGAATGGCAGTTTCTTTAATTCAAAAACTTCAGGGTATTTTTTACACTTAAACTCATCCGCAAGGCCAGATAAAACCTGTTCGCGGGCCTGATCCGGCCTTCGGGCCGTACGTTTGTCACCCCTGATCTAGAGGATGTCTGCGGGGAATACAAAGTGATCATTTTGGAAAATGCAATTACAATAGTTGTTTTTGCCTCAGCTGTCATCAATTTGGTTTAAAAAGATTTTGCTTGACTTTTAGGAGAATGAAGCAAGTAACAAAGATCCAGAACCCCACGTTCGGTCAAATGAGCCCCAGTCCCAACCCGCAAACCCTCCTCGGCCAAAACGGAACCGAGAACACTTTGCAACAATTCGCACAGCCTCAGTGGTAATAACTCTATTTCACCATCAATAGAGTGAATACAAAAATACTGCATGTTTTTGATTTGTCATTGGTCACAAACCGTTCTTCTTGTGTTCACAAGCTCACTCGCCAGATTAAGGAACACGAGCAGGACTCTGAATTGAGGGAGCAAATTTTAGGCTACAAGCGCATGCGACGGCAGCACCAGAAACAGTTGATGGCCCTGGAGAACAAGCTTAAAACCGAGATGGAGGAGCACAGACTCCGTCTGGACAAGGAACTGGAGAACCAGAGGAACGGCTTTTTTCAGGAGATGGATAAACTGATCAAGAAGCACCAAGGGTCCATAGAGAAAGACGTATGCTTGCACAGCGTGACATTGAAATTGTTTGTTTTGCGTGGTGCTAACTGGTCCTTGCGTGTTGGTCTTTACAGACAAAAACATTTAGCAACGATGAGAAGAAATTCCAACAACACATTCAGAGCCAGCAGAAGAAGGAACTTAATCATTTCCTCGAATCACAGAAACGGGAGTACAAACTTCGCAAGGAACAACTCAAAGAGGTTGGTAATGTTTTTCTGCTACCTTCAAAAGAGCATGTGACATTACTATGGAGCCCATGGCTGTGGTTATCTAAAATTTGCTTCTCTGCAGGAGTTGAATGAAAACCAATCAACGCCTAAGAAGGAGAAGCAAGAGTGGTTGTCCAAGCAAAAGGAAAATTTCCAAAACTTCCAAGCAGAAGAGGAGGCCAACTTACAGCGCAGACAAAGGCAGTATTTGGAACTGGAGTCTCGCAGGTTCAAACGGAGGATCTTGATTGCTCGCCATAACATTGAGCAGGACTTAGTGCGTGAGGTAGGTATAAAAAATGGATTAATCAACTGACAAGCTGAAATGGTTTTGTTGCTCATTGCCATTGTATCATTTCCTCCCAAATTTCCGAACATCAGGAGCTTAACAAACGGCAGACTCAGAAGGACTTGGAACATGCCATGCTTCTACGACAACACGAATCAATGCAAGAACTGGAATTCCGCCAGCTGAACACTATACAGAAGACAAGGGTCGAGCTCATCCGCCTGCAGCACCAGACAGAGCTCACTAACCAGCAGGAATACAACAAGAGAAGGGAGCGAGAACTGAGACGGAAGCACGTCATGGAGGTTCGTCAACAACCCAAAAGCCTGAAGGTGAGAAGCATCTATAATAAGGCTGTGCATGTTCATTCATACACACCACTGACTGACTGACCAGAGGGTCTTTGGGTCTTTGTAATTTGACAGTCCAAAGAGCTACAAATCAAGAAACAGTTTCAGGACACCTGCAAAATCCAGACGCGTCAGTACAAGGCACTGAGGAATCATCTGCTGGAGACCACACCAAAGTCAGAACACAAGACAGTGTTGAAGCAACTGAAACAGGAGCAGCACCGCAAACTGGCCATCTTGGCAGAGCAGTATGACCACTCCATCACTGAGATGATGTCCACTCAGGCTGTGAGTCCTACTCAGTCAATATTATGCCAAGTATTCAAAAGTGTCCTCTTCCATGTTGCCTTATTGACTTGACTTTGGCCTCAAATTTGCCTTTGTACTGTAATAATCTGCTTGGTGCATTGTCCATTTAAACTGATCAATGCCTTATCTCAAAAATGCACTACGACAGCTGACACATGGCATTTGTCAATAAACATGTACCTGGCCATAATATAGGAAAACACATTGTTCTTTTTTTAAATATATGACTGATGATTGAATTTTTTAAAATATTTTTCCACAAAATCTCAGCTTCGTCTTGATGAGACTCAAGAAGTACAAGGCAAAGGCCTCCGGATGCAGCTTCAGCAAGAGCTGGAGCTTCTTAACGCCTATCAGAGCAAGATCAAGATGCAGACGGACGCACAGCACGACCGGGAAAGGAAAGAGCTGGAGCAAAGGCTGTCGATACGCAGAGCCCTGCTGGAACAAAAGGTTAGTTTCTTGTATTATCTACTTAAGGACAGTATATGTTACGGCAGTTTTTTTCAACCACTGTGCCGTGAGATACAGTCTGGTGTGCCGTGGGAGATGATGTAATTTCACCATATTAGGTTATTAATATTTTTTGCAAGCCAGTTTTGAGTGTCGATGCTGTCTAGAGCTCGGCAGAGTAACCGTGTAATACTCTTCCATATCAGTAGGTGGCAGCCGGTAGCTAATTGCTTTGCAGATGTCGGGAACGTGATTTGTCGTGATCACAATATGCGGGAGGCAGCGTGTAGGTAAAAGGGTATCTAACACTTAAACCAAATTTAAACAAAAGGCAGGTGCCGCTAAGAAAAGGCATTTAAGCTTAGGGAAGTCTTTGCAAAACGAAACTAAAACTGAACTGGCTGCAAAGTAAACAAAAACAGAATGCTGGACGACAGCAAAGACTTACAGCGTGTGGAGCAGAGGGTGTCCACAAAGTACATCAGTACATGACATGACAATCAACAATGTCCCCATTTAGAAGGTTAGCGTACGCACAACTGAAAGAGTCTTGATTGTTAAAGCAAAGTAGATGCGGGGAATAGCGCTCAAGGAAGACACGAAACTGCTACAGGAAAATACAAAAAAAATTAGGAAAGGCCACCAAAATAGGAGCACAAGAAAAGAAGTACCGGATTATAAGTCGCTCCGGAGTATACGTCGCACCGGCCGAAAATGCATATCAGACTGGAATATAAGTCGCATTTTTGGGGGAAATTTATTTGATAAAATCCAACACCAACAATAGACATTTGAAAGGCAATTTAAAATAAATAAAGAATAGTGAACAACCGGCTGAATAAGTCTACATTATTTGAGGCATAAATAACCAACTGAGAAGGTGTCTGGTATGTTAACGTAGCATATTATGGTAAGAGTCATTCAAATAAACAAACAATCTGTCACTCCTAATCGATATGTCCGATGAAATCTTCTTCCTCGATGTCGCTTCTAAACAACTCTGCCAACTCCAAAGGTATACGCCGCTTCCTCTTGTCGTTTTCTGCTGCATATTTCACTACGTCCAGCTTGTAATCTGCAGGACATGATTTCCTTTTCGGTGCCATTTTTGTTCAGCCCTTCTCAGTTTTTATAAGTTACCGCCAACGAGGAAATGATCCATTTTAATAGCTAAGGCAGTAGCATATAGCAGTTAGCATTCCATGACCCACAATGCACTTCTGCCATGACCCTCCCCCGCCAAATTCTTATTGGTTGACGTGTGTGACGATTGTTGACGTTTTCTTTGTCTCTTCCGCGAATGAGATAAATAATATTATTTGATATTTTACAGTAATGTGTTAATAATTTCACACATAAGTCGCCCCGGAGTATATGTCGCACCCCTGGCCAAACTGAAAAAACTGCGACTTATAGTCCGAAAAATACGGTAAAACACTACACACAGAAAAACAGCAAAAAAGTCCAAGTAAGTCAGGGTGTGATGTGACAAGTGGTGACAGTACACCTACTTTGAGACAAGAGCTATGGTGATGCATGCTTGGTTATGCTTTAAAGTCATATCTAACAATTGCGACGACAACTTTTTATTGTCAATATCTGCTACAATGAAAAGAATGTTTTTGGGCTCAGAGAGGTTGAAAAACACTTTTTGCTAAATGACGCTGTAGAACAGTTGTTTCAGGAATAGTTTGTTTTTAAACCTACTTTTTTGCCCTCAAGATCGAAGAGGAGATGGTGTCCTTGCAGAATGATCGTTCGGAGCGAATCCGAAGCCTGCTGGAACGTCAAGCACGGGAGATTGAGGCTTTCGACTCCGAGAGTATGCGCCTGGGATTCAGCAACATGGTGCTATCAAACGTCTCCCCAGAGGCTGTTGGCCATATCTTTCCAGGGTCCCAGGAAAATTGGGGGCAACGTCAACAGCCATCAGGGAGCTTTCATGGGCCGCACAGGAGCAGTGGCATCTTGAGCGCTGGCTCAAGCCACCAAAGTAGCAATCGCCACCATCACTTAAGTCCCGGGGGTGCATCTATGCAGCAAAGCTGGGGGCAAGGCATGCAGGGTGGTGGGCCTCCACAACCTTGGGGCCACCCATCAGCAGTCTCTCGCAGAAGCGCTGGTGCACAGAACAGCCCCCAAGGAATGGGGGGGACACAGCCCGGGGGCCACAGTGTGCCGGGCATGAGCAGGAGTACCAGCGTGACCTCTCAAATATCCAACGGATCCCATTTTTCCTACACATAAGTTAAACAGATGCAAGTCCAACAGTCAGCGGCAACAAAAACAGGGTGAGCTCCGCAGTGCCATCTTTCCACTACTCCTCCCCTCCACTTCCTTCTACTGTGCACACATGTGGATGTGTCATTAAACACTTGCTCAGGTCAAAGGGTTCTGCAAAAAATTGCAGCACCTCCTCACAGCAGTTTATCAGCAAGCATACAGGTCATTTAGGTTTTTGTTACATAGGCAATTTAAGTGTCAACAAATGGGCAGTTTTACTGATAAGTTAAACCGATACATTTACAGCGATTGCTTCCATTTTGCACATGAAAACACTGTTAAAAGCCTTTGACTGGTGTCAAACACGGTAAACAAAAATATTTTTAATTTCCTATAGGGAAGTCCCCCGCAGTTTTACACTGGCCCATAGCGAGGCTCTAGACAATGTTGGGAGGCCAGCCTGCTGTAATGGTCATTGAGATGCATTTGATGCAGAGTCTTTATTTACTTCCTACTTTTTCAGTTCCTGACAACCAACTCAAACGTGAAACCAAATAAACAAACCACTATTTTATGTCTGCATGAGGCTACACATGTGACTAGTGCCTTTTTAGTATTTTTGTATTATCAAAGATAGATCCTCAATAGTGTAATAGTGTGAATGTATATAAGATTAATTTAGCACTCATCATTCTGCAGTCTGAGTTCTGTAAGGCCCAATTATATTCACAATTGTATTCACTTTGTACAGTGCTATGTGCTAAGTAGTCTTAAAAACTATGACAAAATGAAACAATGTACATACTAGTATATTTTGATTGTCCTGATTTTTAAAATGGTGGTGGAAGTGAAATATCCGTGTCCAGAGACAATTTGCCTTAGAAAAAAATCGATATCTTGAATATTTTAGTGCCTTTTTAAAACTGCTGCCTTCTCAAAGCACTTTATGCCAAATGCAAGATATGTTTCAAAGTTATTATTGGACTTGGGTGGCAAAGAACCTTGGAGTCAAGGTGTGTGCTGTGATTTGTATTTTTTTTATTATTTCAAGAGGTACACCGCAACCTCAGTGTTTGTGCGTGAAAACACACTATGAAACTTAAGCTGAATTTGTGGATGCCGTGGGCTATTTTCCTTTTTAATTCAACTAAAAACGACAGAATCTCTTTTAGAAGCGAGTAGCCTTCAGCTAAAATCCATGACCATGACCGCAGGCTTGGCCATACTAAAGGAAAATGACACCACTGCTTAGTGAGGTGACATGGAACGGTGCTAAATTTAAGAAGAACAAAGGGTGACTGAATATTGAAAATATTGCTTCATGCACACGGAGAGAACATACAAGTACACAAAAATATAAATGCAACATTTATTTTTTCCCCATGTTTCTTAAAGATCTAAAACGTTTATTATACACACTAAATACCTATTCCTCTCAAATATTGTTCACAAACCTGTGTTAGTGAGCATTTTTTTGGGGCAAAATAACTCATCCCATCTCACGGGTTTGGCATATGAAGATGCTGATTAAACGGCATGATTATTGCACAGGTGTGCCGTAGGCCACTCTGAAAATGTACTGTGATAAAACTGCACAATGCCACAGGTGTCCAAGGTTTTAAGGGAGTGTGCGGTTGCCAGTCTGACTGCAAGAATGCCCACCAGAGCTGTTGCCCATGAATTGAATGTTCATTTATCTACCATAAGCTGTCTCCAAAGGCAATTCAGAGAATTTGGCAGTACATCCAATTGGCCTCACAACCGCTGAGAATGTGTAACCACACCAGCAAATGTCCAGCAGGTGCACCTCCACGATTGTCTGCGACCAGCCACCCGGACAGCTGCTGCAACAATTGGTTTGCATACCCAAATAATTTTTGCACAAACTGTGAGAAACCGTCTGTGAAGCTGATCTGCATGCTTGTCGTCCTCAACGAGGTCTAGACCTGACTGCAGTTCCTCGTGGTAACCGACTTTTAGTGGGTAAATGCTGATATTTCAATGGTACGTTGGCGAGTTGTTCTCTTCACGGATGGATCCCGGTTTTCACTGTTCCGGACAGATGGCAGACAGCATGTGTAGCGTTGTGTGGGAGGGCAGTTTGCTGATGTCAATGGAGTGGCCCATGGTGCGGGTGGGGTTATGGAACGGCCATGCATATGTTACGGACAACCAGCGAGTGCGTTTTATTGATAGCATTTTGAATGCACAGAGATACCGTGACGAGATCCCGAGGCCCGTTGTGCCAATTACCCGAGACCATCACCTCATGTTTCAGCACGACCCCATGTTTCAAGGCTCTGTACACAAGTACTGGAAGTTGAAAACATCCCATCACCTATGAAGCAAAACTGCACATTTCAGAGTGGCCTTTTATCGTGCAGTTTATTCAGCATCTTGATATACCACACCTGTGAGGTGGGATGGATTATCTTGGCAAAGAAGAAATGCTCACTAACACAGTTTTAGAGAGATTTGTCAATATTTGAGAGGAATAGGTATTTTTTTTTCTGTGTACAGTAACTATTTTAGATCATTGAGTTCAACTCACGGAAAAATGTGCACATAAGTGTTAGGTTTATATTTTTGTTCAGTATAGAATAAGAACAAATGTTGGATCGAGCACCTGAGCACGGCAAGACCTATGATGATTGTAGTAGACATTCCACACACTTTCCTGAGGTCCAGATAAAATGTATAGGATATGCATTGGTGTAAATTTTACTACATTGTCACATTTTTAACCCCGTCTCTTGAGTATGCCTGCAAACGTTTGAGGTGGTGTTCCTTTTTTAGACACAAATAAAGCCTTCCAGGCCCTGCCCTTGTTGCAGTGTCAACAAACAGAGCCCATGTCGGTCGTGCGGGACTTATTTGCTCCTTTCAGACGAAGACATCCAAATCCCCTGCTCGCTTTCTGCGAGGTAGGAAACCAAACACAGACTTCATATTAAGGTTTTATGCAGCAGATTCCCATCCCGATCATCCATGAGTGAGATTGCCCGATACACATTAAATGTGTAACTGTAGTTTTTTTTTTCTGGTGAGTGGTACTGATAGTTGCAGACTATCAACACAATATTAAAACTAGTTCTTTATTCTATTTTATGACACATTTGTTTGAGCAAAAGTCAATACTTTATAACCTAAACAAACACTGTCTATTGTGTTATTGAAATGGTTTCTGCCCTCAAAGTCCCCCTGTGTTCAGGGAATTATTCCACGAGTTTGTAAACGTTAGCAAAAAAAAAAATGTTGAGAAGGATATTAACAAATATCAGCACCTCCAAGTCCGAGTCCATGGTTCTCGCCCGGAAAGGGGTGGAGTGCCATCTCCGGGTTGGGGAGGAGATCTTGCCCCAAGTGAAGGAGTTCAAGTACCTCGGAGTCTTGCTCACAAGTGAGGGAAGAGTGGATGGTGAGATCGACAGGCGGATCGGTGCGGCGTCTTCAGTAAAGCGGACGCTGTATCAATCCGTTGTGGTGAAGAAGGAGCTGAGCCGGAAGGCAAAGCTCTCAATTTACCGGTCATGAGCTTTGGGTTATGACCGAAAGGACAAGATCTCGGGTACAAGCGGCCTTAATGAGTTTCCTCTACTGGGTGGCGAGGCTTTCCCTTAGGGTGAGAAGCTCAAAGTAAAGCCGCTGCTCCTCCACACTGAGAGGAGCCAGATGAGGTAGTTCGGGTATCTGGTCTGTATGCCACCTGAACGCCTCCCTAGGGAGGTGTTTTGAGCACGTCCGACCGGTAGGAGGCCACGGGGAAGACTACGTCTCCCGGCTGGCCTGGGAACGCCTCAGGATCCCCCGGCTAGGGAGAGGGAAGTCTAGGCCTCCCTGCTTAGGCTGCTGTCCCCGCGACCCAACTTCGGATAAGCGGAAGATGGATGGATATTAACAAATCTGATCACTCTATTATCAATCATATCCTCATACTACCCCTAATATGTAACATTTTGAGCCTTGTCCGCCAGTGATGATGATACTAGATAATGATACTTAAGCTACTAGAAAATTGTTTATTTGCTGTCCTAGAAGTGTTTGGTATTGGTCAAGGGAAGTGGCTTGTCACCCAGAGAGGATCGGCATTTGTGAATGGCATTAAAAGACGCTTCCAAATCTGCAGTCAAAAGTCAGCCGAAGTAAAGCTGTCGGCCGTTGTCATTGCTGCGGTGCGTCTGAAAAGTGGAAATAGCCCGCCAGAGATGACTCGAGGGCCGAAGGGATCGACAATCTCCCCATGCAAACAAAATGATGGCACAGGATGATGAAGTAGGGAGACAGGCAGCCCTTTTCTGCTGCATTTGATATCCATGCTGTGTGTATGTCCATACAGGCCAAACTGTTAATCAGAGATAAACCAGTACAGCCAAATAAGAGATATACCTGACCGCTGCAATATCAGAGATGCCTAACAGGCACCTGAAGACACAGGACCCCTCAACGGCATACCTTCCCGAGCCACCGATTTGACTTCTTAACTGCTGCTGTTTAATATATATTTTAGTAGCAAATACAAGGCGATTGCCACACACTGATAAAGGAAATCAGGACATAAGCTACCTTTGTGATGTCATATTTGGTTGGGACAAATCTAAAGGTAGTTAGTTAAATCCACCTTTGTTTGAGTCTTTCTTACCCCCAGATGTGCATAAACTACACTCACATCAACATTTAAGAAATTATAGATAAACAAGGTATCGTAATCGAGAAAGAGGATGTTATCGGCTTGTAAACCTTATTATTTAATACTTTGGCGTTGTTTAGCAAGTATCCAACATTGTGACATTTAAAAGTCAGAAAAGAGGAAAATCGTCATAGGTCCTGTTTAGTTACGAAAGAGGCATGCATTTATTACACAACTTTTAAAATGCTAAAAATCATAACTGTATGTATGTGTGTATTGGGACATTTTATATTTCAGACACTGACAGATTATATTGATGGCAGAAATATTGCAATCTATATGAATACAATGCTTGCCCTGAGCTCAACCAACAAAACATCCCAATTGACTACAATCACACAGTGTAGATAAGGCAGTAGTCGGGGTTCTGGTACCAAAACTGCAAGTGAACATTATTTTCCCCATGAAAAGGGGAATGTATATTTTCCTTTTGTCCATAAGCCAAGAGTTTGAATGTTGGATCAACATCGCCTGGCCCACCATGCCAACATTCACTTTATGTCAATGACTGTTTATGAGCGTGTCAGAGAGAGCCGAAATATATTCTTGTCATCCATGCGAACTTTTCACAACTTGGATTACATTTTTGTTTTTGTACTTTTAACTTTGATGTCCGGTTTTGTCCTACTGACTACCTGAAACGTGTACGGGGTACTGAATTGGCAGTGAAGGTGGCCATTTATTCCTGTGGTCTGCACACTGCCATAGTTGCCAAGCCCAGATGTTGCCATATTGTTTTCTTCTCCCTGTTTTCCACCCCTCATCAGTGGACTTGGAAACAAGTCACATCTGCTCCGGTGGTCAATGCGCAACACTCGAGACAAATCCAGTGAAAAGAGATTGCATTTATTTAGAGATGTCAGTATTCTTATTTTATTTTGATTTTTTTTTTTTTTTTTTTTTTTTTTTTTGGCACATTACCACTACAACTTGTAACCTGTAATAAATTGTATAGATGGTCTTGAGAGTTTATGAACATGCTAAACATGACAAAATGGTAAAAGTGAATTCAAATTGTATAAAAAAAAAAAAATATTAAACAGAATAAGAATTGATTTAAATCTACTATTTTGTTTGTATAATGCACCATTGTCTTGGCAGAGGGATTATTTAAAAAAATAAATCAGCTGTAATAAAGTAATTTTAGTAGAACTGGCTCTTTGTATTTAATAGCATGCTGTGACGTCACTACTTCTGACCGGCGTTTTGATTTGTCACCGAACCGGAAGCGGTCGCAGCGTGTCGGCTGACAAGCATGTAAACAAATGTTTACGTTTGACCAAACAGTTGGAAGGAATGCCGGCTGGAGACGCTGTAATTGAAGTAAGTACAAGTCTGATTAATGAGCGACGACACGATGGTCTGCTTTTCTAGTTTGACGACGTGCTAAGAGTTAGCCACACTGCTAACATGGTAGCAGCCTCTATGCTAGCAAGGCAGCGCGAAATGAGCTCAAATCTCAACTATTCGTCCACTCGTTGGAATGTGAGCGAATATAAATGATTGTAAAATAAAAAAAATGTACTGTGAACAAAGTACATGACTCGGTGGCTACTTTGGTTTTCGCGTGTTTTAGCAACTCTCGGTAGCTAGCAGCTAGCTAAACATCGACACATCAACCGACGTTAAAATGATGGGGAATTAATATATACAATAATGTAATATAAATGAACTTGAATGTCCTTAATTGACACAAACATTTCGGTTCGGTACGTACCTCGGTTTAGAAGTCACGGTTCGGTTCATTTTCGGTACAGTAAGAAAACAACAAAATATAATTTTTTGGTTATTTATTTACCAAATTTGTAAACAATGGTCTGTATCTTTTTAACATTGGGAACACTATAATAAATCTGCCCTCGTTAATCCACATTAAACTGCCTCAAGTTGTTGCTTTGATGAAATAAAATGACAAAACCTTTCTTCTACATATAAAAAGTGCAACATTTAATAGTTTCATGTCAACTCATGCTTACTTTGGGAAGCCTGTGGTTGATTTTTATTATGTAAATGTTATATTTGTATCAACATGTGATAGCAGGGACCCTGCCATTCAAACTAGGCTGCTATATTACTAATGATTAATGTAACTTTAGCTGACAAATAGTACAATATATATCCATCCATCATCTTCCGCTTATCCGAGGTCGGGTCGTGGGGGCAACAGCCTAAGCAGGGAAACCCAGACTTCCCTCTCCCCAGCCACTTCGTCTAGCTCTTCCCGGGGGATCCCGAGGCGTTCCCAGGCCAGCCGGGAGACATAGTCTTCCCAACGTGTCCTGGGTCTTCCCCGTGGCCTCCTACCGGTTGGACGTGCCCTAAACACCTCCCTAGGGAGGCGTTCGGGTGGCATCCTGACCAGATGCCCGAACCACCTCATCTGGCTCCTCTCGATGTGAAGGAGCAGCGGCTTTACATAGAGTTTCTCACCCTATCTCTAAGGGAGAGCCCCGCCACACGGCGGAGGAAACTCATTTTGGCCGCTTGTACCCGTGATCTTATCCTTTCGGTCATGACCCAAATCTCATGACCATAGGTGAGGATGGGAACGTAGATCGACCGGCAAATTGAGAGCTTTGCCTTCCGGCTCAGCTCCTTCTTCACCACAGCGGATCGGTACAACGTCCGCATTACTGAAGACGCCGCACCGATCCGCCTGTCGATCTCACGATCCACTCTTCCCTCACTCGTGAACAAGACTCCTAGGTACTTGAACTCCTCCATTTGGGGCAGGGTCTCCTCTAGGAGAGACTATTCATCCTTGAACACCATGGAGTTCAATGAAATAACAGACAGAGAGAGACTATTCATCCCTGAACACCATGGAGTTCAATGAAATAACAGACAGACAGGGCTTTGCTGCCCCTAACACGCACACACACATACAGCAAAATGAGCTAACGTTACGCTAAAATACTTATTTTCTTCACTGTATATGCTACCTTTAAACTTTCATGCAGAGAGGGAAATCACAACTACAAGCATATTTATTAAACAGATATTAAGCAGTGGCAGAAACATTCATGCCATTTCCAAAACAGAAAGTGCAAGATTGTCAGAGACATTTTAAAACAAGCTATTAGTGGATGATGTCATCTTAGTGACATCATCAAAACAAAACTAAATTAAAGTGGACTTTTTGTACAGAACGCCACTACAATAGTTTAAAACAAATAAAGTGCACTTTTGTGCATGATGTCACACAAGACATTTCAATAAGTGTCAAATAAAAGTGAGCTGCATAATCGGAAATCAAATAGTGTAAATCCATCGGTTCCTGCGGACGTTATCTCCTTCTGTTATTGACAATTTTTTTTTCATACGGTGTTGATGTGGAAATGGTTGCTTGGGCATTTTGTTGGTGTGGCACCGAACGGAGAGGTTGACATGCAGAGTTTCAAGCACTCTTCATTCTCTAGTGCAGGGGTAGGGAACCTACGGTTCTAGAGCCTGATGTGACTCTTTTGATGACTGCATCTGTCTCTCAGAGAAATATTAGCTGAACTTTGCTTAACATGATAAGTAATGAATAATTACTCTGGTAATCACAGTGTTAAAAATAACCACATATCAACCAGACTACAAGGAGCCAGATGAGGTGGTTCGGGCATCTGGTCAGGATGCCACCCGAACGCCTCCCTAGGGAGGTGTTTAGAGTATGTCCGATCGGTAGGAGGTCACGGAGAAGACCCAGGACACGTTGGGATGACTATGTCTCCCGGCTGGCCTGGGAACACCTCGGGATCCCCCTGGAGGAGCTGGACGTTGTGGCTGGAGAGAGGGAAGTCTGGGCTTCCCTACTTAGGCTGCTGCCCCCGCGACCCTACCTCAGCTAAGCGGAAGAAAATGGATGTATGGACTTATTATTTTGCATTTATTATGTTTCCTTTGTTCTTAAGTTCCAGGATGTTGTGTGAAGTGCTTTTCTCATCGTTATGGTTCCTGTTTGTCATCTTCTGGGTGGAGACCATCAGTGTGTGGCTGTTTCTCTCCATGTTCTATCAAGACACAGCCTTCTATCACTGGAGTGATGGGTAGGTCATGCTTTCACACTCACTTTTCCTGCACAAACACTACATAATCCACTACTGTCTTCATTTGATGAAAATAAGGCACAAGAATGTGTAGGTGTTAGAATGATAGCATGTATATTAACTGCATTTCATGATACAGGGTGTTTTCGGATGATTCTGGACAGCTGATATACATGTTGAGTAGGTAAGAGTTTTGTATTTTATCACCAACCTATGCCCAAAAGCAGACACTAGCGTTTCAATGTGGTTTCAAAATTGGATCTGGAAATGATCATTCACGCATTCATTTAATCTCATATTGACTATTGTAATGCTCTCTTCACTCTTTTCAACAAGTCAACACTAAAAACGCTTCAGACGCTACAAAATGTGCCTGCCAGATTTTAGACCAGTGCACCCAGAACAGTCCACATCACCCCTATTTGATCCAGTCTTCATTGGCTTCCCGTTAAAAGTCCACATTGACTTTAACATTTTAGTCTTGACATTCTGTGCCTTACATGGTGGGGCCCCTCAGTACATCACTGACTTGTTATGCCTTTACTCTCCAGTTGCATGGTGGGGCCCCTCAGTACATCACTGACTTGTTATGGCCCTACTCTTCAGTTGCATGGTGGGGCCCCCTCAGTACATCACTGACTTGTTATGACCCTACTCTTCAGTTGCATGGTGGGGCCCCTCAGTACATCACTGACTTATGTCCCTACTCTTCAGTTGTATGCTGGGGCCCCTCAGTAAATCACTGACTTGTTAAGCCCCTACTCTTCAGTTGCATGGTGGGGCCCCTTAGTACATCACTGACTTGTTATGACCCTACTCTTCAGTTGCATGGTGGGGCCCCTCAGTAAATCACTGACTTGTTAAGCCCCTACTCTTCAGTTGCATGGTGGGGCCCCTCAGTACATCACTGACTTGTTATGACCCTACTCTTCAGTTGCATGGTGGGGCCCCCTCAGTACATCACTGACTTGTTATGACCCTACTCATCAGTTGCATGGTGGGGCCCCTCAGTACATCACTGACAGTACATCGCTCCCTTAGTGATAATTGTAACATTAAAGGACACATATCTAGAAAGGATGCAAACAAGCTTTTTCGCCCATATTCCGATATTGTCCAACTCTTAATTACCGATTCCAATATCAACCGATTCCGATATATACAGTCGTGGAATGAACATATTATTATGCCTAATTTTGTTGTGATGCCCCCCCGCTGGATACATTAAACAATGTAACTAGGATTTCCCAAATAAATCAACTGAAGTTATGGGGGAAAAAATGCCAAAATGGCATTGCCATATTTATTATTGAAGTCACAAAGTGCATTATTTTTTTTAAATGCCTCAAACAGCAGCTTGGAATTTGGGACATGCTCTCCCTGAGATAATCCTGATACCCATTACAACTATGGGAAACACTATACTTTGACTTTCACAAAGTGCATTATTTTTATGTGTTTTTAAACACGCCTCAAAACATAAGCTACAAAAACAATGAAGGCACACAGCTTCAGTCCAGGGTATACTAGAGTAATAAAGTAAAAAATAACATAGTCCTCCTATAGTGCAAGACTGCCTGGTATACTGTATATCAGGAAATTATAAAGTGGGCTCAATATGCCCTGCTCTAACGTAACACAAAAAGTTATGCAAGCTGGTGGTGAATGCTTGAAGTGGCCTAGCAGTCAGTCAGAGCTTCTGAAATGCTGCGTTGAGACAGGGCAGCTCCACTCATTACAAGCTGCAAAGTGTGTGCCATGCAGGGCAGACTACAGTTGTGATTAAAATTATTCAACCCCCACACAATTTTGGTGTTTTAGCAAGTTGGACATTTATTCCGTATTTTGTTTATAGTCATATCAAATAAAGATGCATTAAATAGACAAATGCAACTTGAATTACAACATTATATTTTGTAACATACCAAACAGTGTCATTTCTCTTGATATCTCATTGACAAAATTATTCAAGCTCTTGAAGATCCTAACTCTTAAGAACAGAATTTGAATAAGGCCTTTTCAATCAGGTGTTGAAAACACCTGTACATGTGATTAGAACCATAACGAGCAACAATTAAACTGATTGAAAAAGACTGTGATGCTCAGCTTCTTGTAGATGGTCAATGACGTATTTGCAACATGGTGAAGTCCAGGGAGTGGTCAAAGAAGTCAAGAGAGGAGGTAATTCCTCTTCATAAGAAAGGATATGGATATAAGAAAATAGCAAAGACATTACACATTCTAAGAGACACAGTTGGGAGCATATTTCGCAAGTTTAAAGCTAAAGGCACAGTGGAAACACTACCTGGGCGTGGTAGAAAGAGGATGCTGTGTGCGTACAGTGGTGAAAAACCCCCGGGTAACAGCTGAGGAACTACAACAGGACATTGCAGAGGGGGGAATGCAGGTTTCGTCCCAGACAATACGAGATGAAGGCCTCCATGCCAGAACTCCCAGGCACATCCCACTTCTGACTACCAGGCACAAGAAAATACTCCAGTATGCCAAAAATCATCTGGACAAACCCCAAAGGTTTTGGGAAACTGTTGTATGGAGTGATGAGACAAAAGTGGAACTCTTTGGGCCTATGAATCAACGTTATGTCTGGAGGAGAAAAAAATTAAGCTTACAAAGAGAAGAACACCTTCCTACTGTTAAGCATGGTGGGGGGTCAATCATGCCCTGGGGCTGTTTCTCTGCCTCAGGTACCGAGAATCTCCAGCGTGTTCAAGGCATTATGAATTCTATTTCCTAGCAGGTTATATATTAGCTGCAAATGTCATAAGGTCGGTGACGAAGCTGAATCTTGGGAGACGTTGGACCTTCCAACAGGACAAGGATCCCAAGCATACCTCCAAATCAACATCAGAGTGGTTGCAGAAGAAGGGCTGGAAGACTCTGGAGTGGCCTTCACACGCACCAGACCTAAATCCTCTAGAGAAGCTGTGGTGGGACTTGAAGAAGGCAGTTGCAGCACACAAGACCAAGAATATGAATGAACTGGAGGCCTTTGCCCAAGAGGAATGGGCTAAAATACCTGTAGATGCTTGCAAGAAGCTTATGTCCGCTTATGTATCACCTTTGAAGGATGTCATTACTGCCAAAGTCTGTTCTACTAAGTACTAAAGATGCATGGAACTAGGGGTTGAATCATTTTGTCAATGAGATATTAAGAAAAATGTCCTTTTTTGGTATTTTGTGAAATACAGATACAATTTAAGTTGCATTTGTCTTTTGATTGATTGATTGATACTTTTATTAGTAGATTGCACAGTTCAGTACATATTCCCTACAATTGACCACTAAATGGAAACACCCGAATAAGTTTTTCAACTTGTTTAAGTCGGGGTCCATGTTAATCAATTCATGGTATTTGACACATCTTTATTTGATATGACTATAAACAAAATACGGAATAAATGTCCAACTTGCTAAAACACCAAAATTGTGTGGGGGTTGAATAATTTTGATCACAACTGTAGCCACACCAAACTCCACTGTAGCTTTTGCCAAACTGCGTGCTTTGTCCCTGACCACAACGTGGGCTTTCGTCCTGGGGTGTTTTTTGTTGTATTTATGTATTTATTTTTTTCAGCGGAGTCTTTAAGCAACAACTGTGTGGTACTACTTTTTTTTGGTGTTTGCTTTACATCCATCTTACGTTTGTATTCATGAAGATTGAATCAAATTGCTGGTATTATCATCATCATCATCATTTATTTTTATTCCTTTCATGAAAATGCATATGTACAAGCCACGTACAATTGACACTGTCATTGTTTTTTTTGTTTTTCTTTCTTATACATTTCCATGATCAGAAAGGAGCAAATGGAAGAATTATATTCTTATATTTATCTGCCCATTTTTTAACACAAATTACAGGTGGCGCAGTGGGAGAGTGGCCGTGCGCAACCCGAGGGTCCCTGGTTCAAATCCCACCTAGTACCAACCTCGTCACGTCCGTTGTGTCCTGAGCAAGACACTTCACCCTTGCTCCTGATGGGTGCTGGTTAGCGCCTTGCATGGCAGCTCCCTCCATCAGTGTGTGAATGTGTGTGTGAATGGGTAAATGTGGAAGTAATGTCAAAGCGCTTTGAGTACCTTGAAGGTAGAAAAGCACTATACAAGTACAACCCATTTATTTATTTATTTATTTTAGATGAATTATAACTGTTCCCTCCACCAACACCCAAACTCCAACATACTTTTCCATTTTCTTTCAAGCACTTTCACAATGACACGTCCAATCTAAATCAAAACTCAGTTTGATATAATTTCAGTTTTCTCTTTTTATACATTTTTTTAAATACAAATATATTCTTACAGCTTTTTAAGTCTTTGTTTAGAGAATTCCATGCTTTCACACCAACAACAGACAAGCACATTTGTTTCAAATTTGTTCGTGCTCTTGGATGTTTAAAGTCATGCGGCCTTCTGTGGTTCTCATCTTCAGATGTGAACACAAATAACTTTTGTATGTCCTTCGGAAGAACTTTATTTCTCGCTTTGAACATCATTAATAGTGTATTCAATTCTACAATGTCTTTTAGTTTTAGTAATCCTGACCTAATGAAGAGTGGATTAGTGTGGTCTCTATATCCTACTTTAAAAATGATTCGAATTGCTCTTTATTGTGAAAGAAATAAAGGCATTATGTTGCTATGATATGTATTTCCCCATATTTCTGCACAATAATTGAAATAAGGTAGAATAATTGAGTAATATAACATTCTCATTGTGTTGTATGGAAAACTATATTTAACCTTGTTCAAAATAAATAAGCTTTTAGATACCTTATTTTTCACATGCATTATATGAGCTTTCCATGTCAACTTTTCATCTAAGATGACCCCAAGAAATCTGATTTCAGACACCTTCTCAATTTACACATTGTTTATGGATAAACTAACTTCTGTCTTTCTTTTATTACCAAATACCATATACTTCGTCTTTTCCAAATTTAAAGATAATTTATTTATATCAAACCACAATTTTAGTTTAACCATTTCCTCTTCAATATTATTGGCTAAAATTGTCAAGTCATCTCCTGAACAGTGTAAATTTGTATCGTCTGCGAATAATACGCACTGTTAAAATTTTCGAAACCTCACAAATATCATTTATATATAAAGTAAAAAGTTTGGGTCCTAAAATCGAACCTTGTGGAATTCCACATTCAATATTCATACATTCTGACCTATGATCATGGATCTCAACATATTGCTGTCGTTGATGTAAATAACTGGTTAACCAGTCCAGTGCAACTCCTCTGACGCCATAAGTATATAATTTAGAAATGAGAATTTGATGATCTACAGTGTCAAATGCCTTCTTTAAATCAATGAACACTCCTATTGTGTATTTATTTTGATCAACTGCAGTTGTAATCTCTTCAATAATGTTCATGATGGCCAAGCTCGTAGACCTGTTTGATCAAAATCCATACTGATTTTCATTTAATAATTTATGTTTTTCAACAAAACAGTCTAATTTATTAACAAACAGTTTTTCAAGCACTTTTGAAAATTGAGATAAGAGAGATACTGGTCTATAATTACCAAATGTATGTTTATCTCCGGTTTTTAATATAGGTATAACCTTAGCTGTTTTCATACTGTCTGGGAAAACCCCTACTTTAAAAGAACAATTAATTATATAATGCAATGGTTTAATGATGCAATCAATTGTGTTTTTTATTATACTCATGTCAATGCCCTCATTCTCTATTGAGGTCTTGTTTTTTAATTTGTAAACCACAGATATTTCATTCTCAGTCACTTCACTAAGAAACATTGACTGAATAACCCTATTTTCCCTTTTCCAGACATCCCCTGATTGATCATTAGCTCCAGGTATTTTGTTTGCTAAGCTAGGTCCTACATTTACAAAGAATTGATTCAATTCATTGAAAATTTCATCTTTGTTTTCAATTAACATATTATCTTTTTTAAAACATATAGGTAGTTCTGTCCGCCTTGTCCTATTCCCTATTGCTTTATTGAAAATATTCCATGTAGCCTTTATGTTATTTTTATTTTCATGCAACATTCTTTTGTAATATTCCCTTTTTGCTTGTCTCAATATATTGGTCAACTTGTTTCTGTAGTTTTTATATCGTTTTTCAGCATTCTCTGTTCTTGATTTGATAAACTCCTTATAAAGTCTATTTTTCTTTTTACATGCATTTTTCAAACTGTTTGTCATCCAAGGTGCATTATTTTGCCTTTGTTTAGATCTGCATGGAACCTCAGGACAATGCTTGTTATACAGAGTAATATAATGTTTAAGAAAAGAATCATAGGCAGTATTTATATCGTCTGTGTACACCTCTTTCCACTCTTGTTTTAATAGGTCATCCCTAAAGTTGTTAATATGGTTGACACTTCTTTTCCTCTTAAGTATTTGATAGTATGTTCTTTTAGGGAATTGATAGTCAAATATTGCAAATATAGGCAGATAATCACTTATGTCATTTATCACTAACCCAGTAGTGATGTGAATCCCTAAAACATTTGTAAAGATATTGTCTATTAAGGTTGCACTAGTTGTGGTTATTCTGCTAGGCTTTGTAATTAATGGGTACAGCCCTTTTTCATATAATATCTCTAAAAAATCTGATGTTTGTTTATGTGAATCCTCCTTTAGAAGATCAATATTATAATCTCCACAAATTACAATAGTTCTATTTTTATTTAAACCATTAATCATTTCCTCTAATTTATCCATGAAGGTTTCCACGTTTGATCCTGGTTTTCTATATACACATGCAACAACAATGTTTCTGTTTTGTTGTAATTCTATCTCAACAGCTACACACTCCAGTAAATCATTTATGGCCATTGTCATACATTTAACTGGTCTGCGTTTAAGTTCATTATATATATAGAGGGCCACCCCTCCTCCAGTCCTATTGTCTCTGCTAGTGACATACAGATCATAGTCCTTTAATTTCAGATCAACCTCCTTGTCTTTCTTAATCCAAGTTTCAGATAAAGCAATGACTTTAAATCTACCTGTAAGGGACTCTAAAACATCTTTGATTTTAGCTAAGTGTTTTGGTAGACTTCTACAATTAAAATGCACTGGCTTCCTGTGCACTTAAGATGTGACTTTAAGGTTTTACTACTTAAATATAAAATACTACACGGTCTAGCTCCATCCTATCTTGCCGATTGTATTGTACCATATGTCCCGACAAGAAATCTGCGTTCAAAGGACTCCGGCTTATTAGTGATTCCCAAAGCCCAAAAAAAGTCTGCGGGCTATAGAGCGTTTTCCGTTCGGGCTCCAGTACTCTGGAATGCCCTCCCGGTAACAGTTCGAGATGCCACCTCAGTAGAAGCATTTAAGTCTCACCTTAAAACTCATTTGTATACTCTAGCTTTTAAATAGACTCCCTTTTTAGACCAGTTGATCTGCCGTTTCTTTTCTTTTTCTTCTATGTCCCACTCTCCCTTGTGGAGGGGGTCCGGCCCGATCCGGTGGCCATGTACTGCTTGCCTGTGTATCGGCTGGGGACATCTCTGCGCTGCTAATCCGCCTCCGCTTGGGATGGTTTCCTGCTGGCTCCGCTGTGAACGGGACTCGCTGCTGTGTTGGATCCGCTTTGGACTGGACTCTCGCGACTGTGTTGGATCCATTGCGGATTGAACATTCACAGTATCATGTTAGACCCGCTCGACATCCATTGCTTTCCTCCTCTCCAAGGTTCTCATAGTCATCATTGTCACCGACCTCCTACTGGGTCATTATTGTCACCGATGTCCCACTGGGTGTGAGTTTTCCTTGCCCTTATGTGGGCCTACCGAGGATGTCGTGGTGGTTTGTGCAGCCGTTTGAGACACTAGTGATTTAGGGCTATATAAGTAAACATTGATTGATTGATTGAAAATGAATCAAAGAAAATGTATTTTCTATGCTTGCGTCATCAAGTTGTTCCTCAGTATAATACTGGCAAGAATCCTTAACATGCTTAAATATATGAGTCTCTGGATCCACTTCATTCTGAAAATCAAATGTGCCACTTTCTGTGTAATCAACACTTGAAAGGGCTTTAGTCTTGAAAGAAAGAGCCATGAGTTCCTTACAGGAGATCCAATTATCAAGCAAAAAAAGAAAATGAAAAATGCACTCACTATGTTCATTTGTACTGATCCAGGTCTTTCATTGTTCTCATCACAATCACTTTGGCTTGTTCTGGTGGTCCGTTTGTCCTGATGAAAACTTTTCCATTCCTGGTCCAGGTCGATTGGATTTTATTTTGCTTTTTGAGGATCCGGCCTGTCCAAGCAATTTCCGCATTTTTCTTTGTCAGGTGCTCATTTAGATAAACTCCAGTGCCTTTAAGTTTTTTAGCTGCCTTCAAAATGTCCACTTTGTGCTTTCTATTTGCAAACGTGATGATGACTTTAGGCTTTTTTTTTTTTTTTGTCCTTACTTGGAATAATGTGACATGCTGATATGTGCTGACTCTCCAGAGGAATATGTTTACTCTTGATGTAGCGTACCACTTGTTGCTCCAAGGTGTCAAGCTCCTCAGATGGTGCATCCTCACCATGCTTGTCATCAGGTGGGCCAGCTACCCGGGCATAACTCCGATGCCGGGTCTCCAGGCCGGTGACCACAAGGTCATCAGCTCTGGAATACTGTTCCAAATCATCCACTCTTTGTTCTAAGAGCTCAATCCGTTCATTCTTGTGTTGGATGATAGCCTTTAGCTGCCTGATCTCCTACATGAGGCCTGTCAGTTTCCTCTGTTTTTCCACCACTTCACTGAGTTCCCTTGACATAAAGTTTAATGAATCTTTAATTCCCACCATTTCAGCTGCTAACTTTGCATTGGTAGTCATTGATCTTCGAGCAGTCTGGACTTTTGTTGGATGTCAGTGCAGTTTGATGATTTTAGTGGATTTCATTAGGCCTTTCAGCAGAGAGAAACAGTTGCAGCCATCTTGCTCAAAAGCCACGCCCTCGATCTTGCTTAAGGATTGAGGGCGTACCAATAAGTACAACAAATTGGAATAATTGTAGAGAGAAACGTTTTCAATTGGATAATGAAAAAGAAAAAAAAGATTGGATGAATAAAAAGAAGGATGGATAATATTAAAAACACTATTAAGAAAAGTTAATTGCATATCATTTATTAAAATTATGCTTGATCTTTTTTTCATCATCCAATTATTCATCATTTATATTTTTTATTATTCAATTGCAGCTAGTCAGGAGGATTCGTGCACCCATTTATTTTTCTTTTGTTTTTCATTATCCAATTAGAATTTTTTCTCTCTTCAATCATTCCAATTTTTTGTATTTATTGTTTTTTTTTTATTAACTAATTGACTAATTGTTGGTCAGACCGAGGAGAGCTGATTGGTCAACACTCACACTGATTAATTATTCATGTTCCTATTCCCACCCATCCCAGCCAGGAATTACCGATGGTACACTTACCAACTTTAGCCTCAGGAGGAGCTAACCCCCGAAATTACCCTTAAAAAAGCTAAGTGGTAGCTGGTTAGTTAACTCATAGTTAAAAAGTATGGGTAAAAATGATAACAAATAGTCCAAACGTCTAAGGGTAATTTCGGGGGTTAGCTCCTCCTCTGCGCTGAGG
This sequence comes from Nerophis ophidion, assembly GCF_033978795.1. Taxonomy (NCBI): domain Eukaryota; kingdom Metazoa; phylum Chordata; class Actinopteri; order Syngnathiformes; family Syngnathidae; genus Nerophis; species Nerophis ophidion. The sequence continues at coordinate 39,908,696 of NC_084628.1, read as the reverse complement.
CTAAAATTGGTAAGTGAACCATCGGTAATTCCTGGCTGGGATGGGTGGGAATAGGAACATGAATAATTAATAAATATTTAAGCCAATTGACCTGACTGGGATTGAACACAGGACCCTTTGATTGGGAGCTAGCTGTTTAACCATTCAGCTATTCTTGATCTTCTTAAGGACAGGTTTCGGGCCCCAATGACATATTCAATTGATAACCAGTCTCAGTAAACTATGATACAAAACAATAGCTTTCCTGGTTACCGATCAACTTGCCTGGGATTTGAACCCAGTGCCCTTTGATTGGGAGTTAGGAGCTTTAACCATTCAGCTATACCTGGTCTTCTTTAGACAAGATTTCGGGCCCCAATGACATATTTAATCGCGAACCTGTCTCAGTGAGCTATAATATAAAACATTTACTCTTGCTGCCGGAGTTTTCATAGTTACCAGTGAACCTGGCAGGGATTTGATCCTTGCACTCTTGGATTGGGAGTTAGCTGCTTTACCATTCAGCTATTCTTGGATGTCTTAGGGATAGATTTCGGGCCCCAATGACATATTTATTTGCAAATCTGTCTCAGTAAACAATGAGATAAAATATTTACTCTTGCCGCTGGAGCTTTCATAGTTACCAATGGACCTGGGTGGGATTTGAACCCAGACCCCTTTGATTTGTAGATAGCTGCTTGAACTACTCAGCTACTCTTGTACTTCATACAGACAAATTTCGGGCCCCAATGACATATTTAATTGCGAACCTGTCTTGGTAATCTATGATATAAAATACTACCTCATCCGGCTGGAGCTTTCCTAGTTATGGATGGTCATGACTGGGATTTGAACCCTGTACCTTTTGATTGGGAGGTAGCTGCTTCCACTACTTAGCTATCCTTGACCCACTGAGAGTGAGATTTCAGGCCCCAATAACATATTTAATTGCGAACCGTTCACGGTAAACTATGATATAAAACTGTGACTGGAGATTTCCAAGTTACCGATGGATGGACCTGACCGATGAACTCCCTTCCCTTTGATTGGTAGATAGCTGCTTTAACCACTCGGCTTGAGAACCGGTTACACTAAACCACAATGATAGTGAAACAAAACACTTACTCTTTACCAGAGGTGGGTAGTAACGCGCTACATGTACTCCGTTACATCTACTTGAGTAACTTTTGGGATAAATTGTACTTCTACGAGTAGTTTTTATGCAACATACTTTTACTTTTACTTGAGTATATTTATAGAGAAGAAACGCTACTTTTACTCCGTTCCATTTATCTACATTCAGCTCGGTACTCGCTACTTTTTTTAACGGATCTATTAATGTTTGTTTTGGTTAATGACAGAGCTTCAAAGTAGAATCTACGCATGCCTGCGTTTCACCAATCACATGCAGTCACTGGTGACGTTGGACCAATCAAACAGAGCCAGGCGGTCACATGACCCAATTTAAACAAGTTGAAAAACGTATTGGGGTGTTACCATTTAGTGGTCAATTGTACGGAATATGTACTGTACTGTGCAATCTACTAATAAAAGTTTCAATCAATCAATCAAAAGTGTAAAGGAAAAAAGACACTTTTTATTTCAACGGTACTTCCCGTCAAAAGCCTAAAGACTGATCGCACAGTTCCTGTCTTCACAATAAAAGTGCCGCTCCATCGCGCCTGCGCTAACAAAATAAGAGTCTCCGAAAGCCAGCACTAACAAACTAGCAAGCTACCGAGTTTGCCGCCAATGTATTTCTTGTAAAGTGTACAAAAACAAATATGGAAGCTGGACAAATAAGATGCCAAAAACCAACGACTTTCATGTGGTATAAAACAGAAAAGAGGAACTTTTTTTCTCCTCCATTTGAAAACGTGGACGTCTGATTCCAATCAATGCAAGTCATCAGAATCAGGTAATACACCAACTTATATTCTTGTCTTCATGAAATATAGGAATCTATATGTTAAACATGCATGTATATTCATTAAAACACCTTCAACATGTCAACAAAAACGGCAAAATAAAATAACTTTAAATAACTATAAATTATATACTGTATATATAAATGTATGTATATATATATATGTACGTATGTGTGTGTGTATATATATATATATATATATATATATATATATATATATATAATGTGTGTGTATAAATGATTTGTGTGTGTATGTATATATGAGGTAGATCACCTCGACTTGGTCATTTATTAAGTAATTGATAAACGTTGAAAAACTTATTGGGGTGTTACCATTTAGTGGTCAATTGTAGGGAATATGTACTGTACTGTGCAATCTACTAATACAAGTTTTAATCAATCAATCAAATCAGTGAATGCCTACTGAGGCTCTGGTGCTGTTAAGTTATTGTGGCTCAATGTGCCTTTTTTTTCATTTAATTTTAATGTACTATTATTTGATAGATATTACTGTTTTAGTTGCTTAAGAGATATTCCTGGCTCTGACTTTGCTCATTGCTATTTTTATGTTTTTGTGCATTATTTGTTGCCATAATCAGGTTACTCATCAGTTACTCAGTACTTAAGTAGTTTTTTCACAACATACTTTTTACTTTTACTCAAGTAAATATTTGGGTGACTACTCCTTACTTTTACTTGAGTAATAAATCTCTAAAGTAACAGTACTCTTACTTGAGTACAATTTCTGGCTACTCTACCCACCTCTGATATGCTGTGAACTGCATGTTAACCAAGTTAATCTTGTTAATGTGAGAGCAAACGTCGTTTCTGCCGTAGTGACATAGCGCCTTTCTTCTCACCTACAATACGATACAACAATCTGTACTGACTGAAAAGTAAGAATATTAACCCACATCTAAAAGGCAACTGCACTTTTTCAGGAATTTTGCCTATCGTTCACATATTTATGTATATAAAACGTTGGTATTTAAAAAGGCGTTATGAGGGAAAAATAGGTTATTACTAGAGATGTCCGATAATTTCGGGCTGCCGATATTATCAGCCGATAAATGCTTTAAAATGTCATATCGTAAATTATCGGTATCGGTTTCAATAAGTAAAATGTATGACTTTTTAAAACGCCACTGTATGGACTGCTACACGGACAGAGCGCCGATACATCTTGTGCCAGCCCAATCACATAATATCTACGGCTTTTCACACACACACACACACACAAGTGAATGCAACGCATGCTTGGTCAACAGCCATACAGGTCACACTGAGAGTGGCCGTATAAACAACTTAAACACTGTTACAAATATGCGCCACACCAAACAAGAATGTGGTGCTACAGAGTCGTTTTTTTTTTAGGTAAGGTGAGATTCAAAATAGTACAGGAATATGACACCAATGTTTAAAATTAAAACAAAAATAAAACTTTAGTCAACAGTTAAAAATATTTCACACCGATATGTATTGTGGGTATACATTGAAATTATTCGGATACACAATTTATTTTATAAGTGATACTAATGATAGTCTGCGATGAGGTGACGACTTGTCCAGGGTGTACGCCGCCTTCCACCCGAATGCAGCTGAGATAGGCTCCAGCACCCTCTTGTTACCCCACAAGGAACAAGCGGTAGGATATGGATGGATGGATGCATAATAATGATAGTTTCCTGACAAAAACAAAAGTTTATTTAAAAAAATTAAAAATTATATATATATATATATATATATATATATATATATATGGCTTTTTGAAAAGAATGGCTTATCAATAGAGATGTCCGATAATATCGGACTGACGATATTATCTCCCGATAAATGCTTTAAAATGTAATATCGGAAATTATTGGTATCGGGTTCAAAGTTATCGGTATCGTTTTCAAAAAGTAAAATGTTTGACTTTTATAACGCCGCTGTGTACACAGCGCCAGTAAACTTTAAATGCACTGCTTTTGCGTGCCAGCCCAATCACATAATATCTACTGCTTTTCACACACACAAGGGAATGCAACGCATACTTGGTCAACAGCCATACAGGTCACACTAAGGGTGGCTGTATAAAAAAACTTCAACACTGTTACAAATATGCGCTACATTGTGAACCCACACCAAACAAGAATGATAAACACATTTCGGGAGAACATCCGCACCGTAACACACCAGAACAAATACCCAGAACCCCTTGCAGCACTAAGTCTTCCGGGACGCTACAATATACACCCCCTAACTCCGCCCACCTCAACCTCCTCATGCTCTCTCAGGGAGAGAATGTCCCAAATTCCAAGCTGTTGTTTTGAGGCATGTCAAAAAAAAAATAATGCACTTTGTGACGTCAATAATAAATATGGCAGTGCCATGTTGGCATTTTTTTCCATAACTTGAGTTGATTTATTTTGGAAAACCTTGTTACATTGTTTAATGCATCCAGCAGGGTATCACAACAAAATTAGCATAATAATGTGTTCATTCCACCACTGTCTATATGGGTATCGGTTGATATCGGAATCGGTAATTAAGAGTTGGACAATATCGGACATCTCTCGTTATTACCTGTATTAGTCGTCCTTCAATATTTATAACACAGGAAAGAGAAAGAAGTGTGTTCTTGTCTCACATAAGAATTGTGGATAGGCAAAACAAGAAAAAACAAAAAAACAATCCACCTTTTATTTCTATTTGTACAGATACAAAATGTATCAAATGGTATACAACTTTGAGGCTGACCCTTTTACTTGTATGCTGCGTGTCTTCCCAGAGTTGATACTGGCGTGCAGTAAAAGATGGAGGCCAGCAGAACACGGAGGACTCCTGAAAGAACTCTTGACTTTAGGGCTCTCGCGATCGGCTCACTCCTCATTAAGAGAAAAAAAGTGTACCATTTTTGGTCACATCTGCAGAAGTCGGTGCACTCTGATCAAAGTCTGAAAGAAAGTCTGCGTGGAGCCCAGGCATAAGTAAATATCTATTTTATTACAATATAATTATGATCCCTAAGGAAAAATGTGTAGCGTTTATTTAGTGTACATGCATGATCATACACACACAGAATGAACACATGTAAATATGATGCACAGAAAAGAGATTTGTATCTTTCCACCACCAATCTCAATTCTTTTTTAAGTTTTTTTCCCCTTTCCTCGTCTTATTTGTGTATTGATGAGAATATGTTTTATCATTGTGTCCATGCAAGTTAATGTGTGACCTTTTGCAGGCATGCTTGGAAATGGTCACATGTCACTAAGGTTATATTCAAGTGTGCATTGAAGCCCAGTTTAAACATGATCAAAATGTAAACATGCAGGAATAATCTTACTTTTTTAAAAAGTACATCAATTAAATGTGCAGTTAGGAAAATAAAAGTGTGCTGCATTATGGAGATTGTTCAATGTGTACTTTGTGTCTGCAAAACATCTTTAATAGAATAGGAAGTACTTTATTGATCCCTGGGGGAAATTCAGCACCACAGTTTGCTCACAATAGACAATAAACACAGGCTTTTTTTTTTTACATGTGAATAATATAAATACAGTCTATTATACAGCATTATTCATATGTGAATAATATAAATACAGTCTATTATACAGCATTATTCATATGTGAATACTATAAATTAGGTCTATTATACAGCAATATTCACATGTGAATAATATAGTCTATTATACAGCATTATTCACATGTGAATACTATAAATAGTCTATTATGCAGCATTATTCACATGTGAATAATATAAATAGTCTATTATACAGCATTATTCACATGTGAATAATATAAATTAGGTCTATTATACAGCATTATTCACATGTGAATACTATAAATAGTCTATTATACAGCATTATTCACATGTGAATAATATACATACAGTCTATTATACAGCATTATTCACATGTGAATAATATAAATACAGTCTATTATACAGCATTATTCACATGTGACTACTATAAATACAGTATATTATACAGCATTATTCACATGTTAATACTATAAATAGTCTATTATACAGCATTATTCACATGTGAATAATATATAATAGTCTATTATACAGCAATATTCACATGTGAATAATATAAATACAGTCTATTATACAGCATTATTCACATGTGAATAATATAAATATAGTCTATTATACAGCATTATTCACTTGTGAATACTATAAATAGTCTATTATACAGCATTATTCACATGTGAATAATATAGTCTATTATACAGCAATATTCACATGTGAATACTATAAATAGTCTATTATACAGCATTATTCACATGTGAATAATATAAATAGTCTTTTATACAGCAATATTCACATGTGAATAATATAGTCTATTATACAGCATTATTCACATGTGAATACTATAAATAGTCTGTTATACAGCATTATTCACATGTGAATACTATAGTCTATTATACAGCAATATTCACAGGTGAATAATATAAATACAGTCTATTATACAGCATTATTCACATGTGAATAATATAGTCTATTATACAGCAATATTCACATGTGAATAATATAAATACATTTACAGTACATGTACAGTCAAAAGGAACATATGCATTATACAGTCTGATGGCTGTCAGTATGAAGGATAATGAATATTTAGCACCCCTCGCAACCCCAAAATGGACAAGCAGTAGAAAATGGATGGATAGTTAGAATGGTAATATATAATTTTGAATGGACTGTTTGCCCACAAAAATAAAATATGAAGGTAAATCGATGAGCATGCATTAGATGTATTTTAAAAATCAAAGTCCCATTAGGGTGTGTTGAAACGTGTCCTCTGCATTTGACCCACCACCCTGGGAGGGGAGGGGAGCAGTGAGCAGCAGCATGCGCCACGCTCGGGAATCATGTGGTGATTAAACCGCATACCCTCCTGAATAAAATAGCAATTTTAATACACGCGATATCAGCAGCATTGTAATGGAACTGCATTGCTAAATTTGGAAGTCCAAGTAGAATAAGTGTGTGAGTACAGTACGTCAACACGTAAAGAGGGTGAGAATAAAACTTTCGGGGCGAAAATGTGAACACAATAGGGTTAATTAAAAAGGGCTACATAATGTGGTGGTTTAAAAACTGTAATGACACCATGAGCCCACTAGATGGCAGCACAGAAAGGGGGAAGACGTCAAGGCTGCAGTCGTAAAAGTGCTGACTCAGCACACAGTGCAGCATGCATTAGAAACATGTGGTCATGGCAAATGTTGACCTTGATATTTTTAGCCTCCAGGTGGCTGTAGGCTGCGTGCGCAGGCAGGAAGTGAGTCATCTCCAGCTGCTCCACGGCGGGACAAGTCACCTTACAGGGTTGGAAAATCTATATAGCAAACTACAATGTGAATAGAATGACATTCATTGGAGGTCATGCTGGAAATCACTGAAAGCGGCTCCTTCTTTCACACATGTTTCTAGAAACAGTTTCCATGCCGAAGTAGCTGCAGAAAAAGTGTGGCCCCCAGGTCTGGGAGCACCGTTGTTCTTAGGAACCGTCTTGTTGCCAGGGTCCTGTACTGTGTTTACCTGTGTACTATTTGTTTTGGTGGATTTTGTTCTGTGAGTGACATTCCCAGAGCCATAAAGGATGCTGTGTCAGATCACTGAGTGTTGTTGCCCGTCAACCAGCTCCAAGATCAGAGCGGTGAGTTCACTCTGGCTGAAAAAGGCAGAGCTCAGCAGCACATGCTCCCTGGAGATGTCCTGGCTTTGTTAACATTCTCTGCTTTTCATCTCCAACGCAGCCATCACGCCCACATCTGCACATCTTAGGGGGAAACAACGCAAGTGAAAGCCGTCCAGCCCAGAACTGATCCTGAGTCAGATCTTTCCAAGTGAGCAGGACCTCCGAGGCGAGGCGGCGATAAGACGACAGGAAGTTGGTGGGCGTGAAATAGTTGTGGTGATGTGGGACTTTTCTGCATTCACACAATGGACACACTTTTTTTTAATCAGGCACTGGTGAGGACGCCCACACATCTGGGTCGTCCAGCTGCTCGTTAGGATGTTGTTGAGCACAAAAGTCCTGCAGAAACACTTCAGTTTTTCTTTCACTTTCAACATTTCAAAAGAAGCACACATCCCGAGTGTCAATAACTCCTCACAATTCATCTCAAAATACACAAAAATCATTTCTGAACAAAAAAGTATTTGCCACCAAAAATTCTGATTCATAACCTAAAAAAGTTGATTTGCAAGTAGAAAAATATTTTCCATTACAAAACGATTTGAAACAAAAAAAATATACACATTTTGCAACCCAAAAACTAAAGAAAAGATTTGCAACAAAAATCATTTATTAACAAAAATCAAGAAAAAATAGACCCAAAAATTGAAGATTTGTAACCCATGAAAATACATTTTTGCAACCAAGAAAAGTTTTTAAAAATTTGCAACCACCCAAAAAATGTATGACCAAAAAACTATTTGCAACCAAGAAAAGATTTGCAACCAAAAGAAACAATTTATAAACAACAACAAAAAAAGGAAAAAAATAGACCAAAACATTTCAGATTTGTTACCAATGAAAATACATTTTGCAGTCAAGGAAAGTTTAAAAAAACTTTGCAACACCCAAGAAAATGTATGACCAAAAAATTATTTTGCAACCAAAAGAAACAATTTATGAATAAAAAAAAAACATGAAAAATTGACCAAAAAATTTAAGCTTTGTATTTAAAAAAAAAAAAAACATTTTTGCAGCCAAGGAAAGTTTAAACAACCCCAAAAAAAATGTTTGCCCAAATAACTATTTTGCAACCAAGAAAAGTTTTTTTGTCAATTTGCAACTCCCCAAAAAATGTATGACCAAAAAACTGTTTTGAAACAAAGAAAATATTTGCAACCAAAAGAAATAATCTATAAACAAAAAGGGAATACAAATAGACCAAAAATTTAAGATTTGTCACCCCAGAAAATAATTTTTTGCAACCAAGAAAAGTTTTTGAAAATGTGCAACCCCCCAAAAAAATGTATGACCAAAAAACTATTTGCAACCAAAAATCCTGATTCATAACACAAAAAAATATTTTAACCCAAAGAGCTGATTTGCAAGCAAAAATTAATAAAACAAAACAAAACAAAACAATGAGAAAAAAAAAAAAAAAATTGTGACTAAAATCTATTTTGCAACCAAAAGAAACAATTTATAAACAAAAAAACAAGAAAAATAGACCCCAAAATTGAACATTTGTAACCAAAGAAAAACATATTTGCAGCCCAAAATTTTTTTAACGTTTCAAACACCCCAAAAAATGTATGACCAAAGAAAGTATTTGCAACCAAAAATCCTGATTCATGATATAAAAAACTATTTCAACCCAAAAAGTGGATTTGCAAGCAGAAAAATATTTTCCATTACAAAACGATTTGAAACAAAAAAAATATACACATTTTGCAACCCAAAAACTAAAGAAAAGATTTGCAACAAAAATAATTAATTAACAAAAATCAAGAAAAATAGACCTAAAAATTGAAGATTTGTAACCCATGAAAATACATTTTTGCAACCAAGAAAAGTTTTAAAAAATTTGCAACACCGCAAAAAATGTATGACCAAAAAACTATTTGCAACCAAGAAAAGATTTGGAACCAAAAGAAACAATTTATAAACAACAACAAAAAAAGGAAAAAATAGACCAAAACATTTCAGATTTGTAACCAATAAAAATAAATTTTGCAGTCAAGGAAAGTTTAAAAAAACTTTGCAACACCCAAGAAAATGTATGACCAAAAAACTATTTTGCAACTAAGAAAAGATTTGCAACCAAAACAAACAATTTATAAATAAAAATAAACAGGAAAAATTCAGGCGCCAGCGCCCCCTGCAACCTCAAAAGGGAATAAGCAGTAGAAAATGGATGGATGGATGGAAAAAATTACCCAAAAATTTAAGATTTGTAACCAAAAAAATAAATTTTTGCAGCCAAGGAAAGTTTAAAAAACTTTGCAACACCCCCCAAAAAAATGTTTGACCAAATAACTATTTTGCAACCAAGAAAAGTTTTTTTTTAATTCGCAACTCCCCAAAAAATGTATGACCAAAAAACTGTTTTGAAACAAATAAAATATTTGCAACCAAAAGAAATAATCTACAAACAAAAAGAGAATAAAAATAAACCAAAAATTTAAGATTTGTAACCCCAATAAAAGAATTTTTTTGCAACCGAGAAACGTTTTTGAAAATTTGCAACCCCCAAGAAAATGTATGACCAAAAAACTATTTGCAACCAAAAATCCTGATTTATAACCCAGAAAACTATTTTAACCCAAAGAACTGATTTGCAAGCAAAAAATAATAAAACAAAACAAAACAATTTGAGAAAAAAAAATACATTTTGTGACTAAAATCTATTTTGCAACCAAAAGAAACAATTTATAAACAAAAAAAACAAGAAAAATAGACCCCAAAATTGAAGATTTGTAACCAAAGAAAAACATATTTGCAGCCCCAAAAATTTTTAACGTTTCAAACACCCAATAAAATGTATGACCAAAGGAAATATTATCAACCAAAAATCCTGATTCATAATCTAAAAAACTATTTCAACCCAAGAAGTTGATTTGCAAGCAGAAAAATATTTTCCATTACAAAACGATTTGAAACAAAAAAAATATATACATTTTGCAACCCAAAAACTATTTTGCAACCAAGAAAAGATTTGCAACCAAAATAAATAATTTATAAACAAAAATCAAGAAAAACAGACCTAAAAATTGAAGATTTGTAACCCATGAAAATACATTTTTGCAACCAAGAAAAGTTTTAAAAAATTTGCAACTCCCCAAAAAATGTATGACCAAAAAACTATTTGCAACCAAGAAAAGATTTGCAACCAAAAGAAACAATTTATAAACAAAAAAATAAGAGGAAAAAATAGACCTAAACATTTCAGATTTGTTACCAATAAAAATAAATTTCGCAGTCAAGGAAAGTTTAAAAAAACTTTACAACACCCAAGAAAATGTATGACCAAAAAACTATTTTGCAACTAAGAAAAGATTTGCAACCAAAAGAAAGAATTTATAAATAAAACAAAACATGAAAAATTTACCAAAAAATGTGAGATTTGTAACCAAAAAAATACATTTTTGCAGCCAAGGAAAGTTTAAAAAGCTTTGCAACACCCAAAAAAAAATGTTTGACCAAATAACTATTTTGCAACCAAGAAAAGTTTGTTTTTTTAATTTGCAACTCCCCAAAAAATGTATGACCAAAAAACTGTTTTGAAACAAAGAAAATATTTGCAACCAAAAGAAATAATCTATAAACAAAAAGGGAATACAAATAGACCAAAAATGTAAGATTTGTCACCCCAAAAAAAGATTTTTTTGCAACCAAGAAAAGTTTTTGAAAATTTGCAACCCCCCAAAAAAATGTATGACCAAAAAACTATTTGCAACCAAAAATCCTGATTCATAACACAAAAAAATATTTTAACACAAAGAGCTGATTTGCAAGCAAAAAATAATTACAAATAAACAATTTGAGACTAAAATCTGTTTTGCAACCAAAAGAAACCATTTATAAACAAAAAACAAGAAAAATTGACCCTAAAATTAAAGATTTGTAACCAAAGAAAAACATTTCTGCAGCCAAGAAAAGTTTTCAACGTTTCAACACCCCAAAAAATGTATGACCAAAGAAAGTATTTGCTACCAAAAATCCTGATTCGTAACCAAAAAACTATTTGAAACCTAAAAAGTTGATTTAGAAGCATCAAAATATTTGCCAGCATAAAACGTTTTTGCTAAAAAAACAATTTTAAACAATAAAAAATACATTTTGTGACCCAAAAACTATTTTGTAACCACGAAGAGATTTGCAACCAAAAGAAACAATTTATAAACAAACAAATGAGAAAAATACGGCAAAAAATTTAAGATTTGTAACCAAAAAAGTATTTTTTTCAACCTACAAAAGTTTTGTAAAATTTGCTACCCCCCAAAAAATGTATGACTGAAAAATATTTGCAACTAAAAATCCTGATTCATAACCCAAAAACTATTTCAACCCAAAAAACTGATTTGCAAGCAAAACATATTTGCCACCATAAAACGATTTGAAACAAAAAATACATTTTGCGACCAACCAAGTTTTTGCAACCAAAAAAAGATTTGCAACCAAAATAAACATTTTATAAACAAAAACAAGAGAAAAATAGACCAAAAAAAATGAAGATTTGTAATCAAAAACGTATTTTTATTTTTGCAGCCAAGAAGTTTTAAAAGATTTGCAACAACCTAAAAAACGTCTGACCAAAAAACTATTTTAACCCAAAAAGTTGATTAGCAAGCAAAAAAATATTTGCCACCACAAAACAATGTTTTACCCCCAAAAAAACGATTTGAGACCAAAAAAAAAAAATTTTGCGACCCCAAAAAATATTTTGCAACCAAAAGAAACAATTTATAAACAAAAAAACAAGAAAAGTAGACCAAAAAAATGTAAGATTTGTAACCCAAAAAATATATTTTTTGCAACCAAGAATAGTTTTTAAAAAGTTGTAACCCCAAATAAATGAATGACCAAAAAAATATTTGCAACCAAAAGCCTAAGTTGTAACACAAAAGCTATTTTCACCTAAAAAGATGATTTGCAACTAAAGAAAAAAACTATTTGCAACCAAAAATCCTGAATCATAACACAAAAAAACTATTTTTACCCAAAAAGTTGATTTGCAAGCAGAAAAATACTTGCCACCAAAAAACGATTTGAAACAAAAAAAAATACATTCTGCAACCAAAAATCTATTTTGCAACCACGAGAAAAATTGCAACCAAAAAAAAACAATTTATAAACAAAAAACAAGAAAAATAGACCAAAAAATTCAAGATTTGTAACCTCGAAAAATTATTTTTTGCAACCAAGAAAAGTTTTTAAAAATTTGCAACCCCCCTCCAAAAATCCTGATTCATAGTCCAAAAAACTATTTTAACCCAAAAAGTTGCAAGCAGAAAAATATAAATATGAAGAGCAGGATGGCAGATGATCATGTGTGTAGTTGTAAAAGAGCAGGATGGCAGATGATCATGTGTGGAGTTGTAAAAGAGCAGGATGGCAGATGATCATGTGTGGAGTTGTAAAAGAGCAGGATGGCAGATGATTATGAGTGTAGTTGTAAAAGAGCAGGATGGCAGATGATCATGTGTGGAGTTGTAAAAGAGCAGGATGGCAGATGATCATGTGTGTAGTTGTAAAAGAGCAGGATGGCAGATGATCATGTGTGGAGTTGTAAAAGAGCAGGATGGCAGATGATCATGTGTGGAGTTGTAAAAGAGCAGGATGGCAGATGATCATGTGTGGAGTTGTAAAAGAGCAGGATGGCAGATGATCATGAGTGGAGTTGTAAAAGAGCAGGATGGCAGATGATCATGTGTGGAGTTGTAAAAGAGCAGGATGGCAGATGATCATGAGTGGAGTTGTAAAAGAGCAGGATGGCAGATGATCATGTGTGGAGTTGTAAAAGATCAGGATGGCAGATGATCATGTGTGTAGTTGTAAAAGAGCAGGATGGCAGGTGATCATGTGTGTAGTTGTAAAAGAGCAGGATGGCAGATGATCATGTGTGTAGTTGTAAAAGAGCAGGATGGCAGATGATCATGTCACCTATGAAGCAGCTGAGTATTTCCCCCACACTTGAAGACACTTGATTAAAAATAGCAGTGGCAGTGTCAATAAGAGCAGCCATGGCGGGCGTGCCGGGAAGAAAGCATGTGCTGAAAAAGGATCAGTGAGGTCGCTGGCAGCCATGGCGGGATATTGATTGTGTATTTGTTTATTTGCTGGGAGCCACGCCCTGATCATCTTTCTGGAAGTCAGGAGCAGCACACAGGAAGTGTCATGTCATCCTTGTTGCTCTGATCTCTAAGTTGCCATGGAACTTGTCACCACTAAACATGACGTCATGAATAAACATCTGGTTTGAAAGGACTAAGGATGACATCATGAATAAACATGTTTGAAAGGATTAAATACTCCAGCACCCCCCAAAAAGGGACAAGCGGTAAAAAAATGGATGGATAGAATTAACCACTACTCATAAGTGTAAAAAAAAAACAACATTATGAGGTGGCAACTTGTCCAGGGTGTACCCTGCCTTCCACCTGAATGCAGCTGAGATGGACTCCAGCACACCCCCCCCCCAAAAAAGGGACAAGCGGTAAAAAAATGGATGGATGAATTGATAGTTTTAACCACTACTCATAAGTGTAAAAAAAACATTATGAAATGGCGATTTGTCCAGGGTGTACACCGCCTTCCACCCAAATGCAGCTGAGATGGGCTCCAGCACCCCCTAAAAAAGGGACAAGCGGTAGAAAATGGATAGATGGATAGTATTAACGCCAACATGTAAGTGTAAAAAAAACAACAACATTATGAGGTGGCGACTTGTCTAGGGCTTACCCCGCCTTCTGCCTGAATGCAGCTGAAATAGGCTCCAGCACCCCCCGTGACTCCCCCAAAAAAGGGACAAGCAGTAGAAAATAGATGTATGGATAGTATTAACCGCAACTTGTAAGTGTTAAAAAAACAACATTATGAAGTAGCGCCTTGTCCAGGGTGTATTCCGCCTTCCACCTGAATGCAGCTGAGATGGGCTCTGGCACCCCAAAAAAGGGACAAGCGGTAGAAAATTGACAAATGGATGCATAGTATTAACCACTACTCGTAAGTGTAAAAAAAAAAACATTATGAGGTGGCGACTTGTCCAGGGTGTATCTGCCTTCCACCCGAATGCAGCTGAGATGGGCTCCAGCACCCCCTAAAAAAGGGACAAGCGGTAGAAAATGGATGGATGGAATGATGGATAGTATTAACCGCAACATGTAAGTGTAAAAAAAACGCCAACAACATTATGAGGTGGCGACTTGTCTAGAGCTTACCCCACCTTCTGCCTGAATGCAGCTGAAATAGGCTCCAGCACCCCCCGTGCCCCCCCCCCCCCCCCCCCCAAAAAGGGACAAGCGGTAAAAAATAGATGTATGGATAGTATTAACCGCAACTTGAAAGTGTAAAAAAACCAACAACATTATGAAGTAGCGACTTGTCCAGGGTGTACCCAGCCTTCCACCTGAATGCAGCTGAGATGGGCTCTGGCACCCCCAAAAAAGGGACAAGCGGTAGAAAATTGACAAATGGATGCATAGTATTAACCACTACTCGTAAGTGTAAAAAAAAAAAAACAATGAGGTAGAGACTTGTCCAGGGTGTACCCCGCCTTCCACCCAAATGCAGCTGAGATGGGCTCCAGCACCCCCCCAAAAAAGGGACAAGCAGTAGAAAATGGATGGATGGACAGTATTAATCACTACTCGTAAGTGTAAAAAAAACCACACATTATAAGTTAGCGACTTGTCCAGTGTGTACAGCGCCTTCCACTTGAATGCACCCCCACAAAAAAAGGACAAGCGGTAGAAAAGGATTTATGGATGGTAATAACCGCAACATGTAAGTATAAACAAACATTATGAGGTTGCGACTTGTCCAGGGTGTATACCGCCTTCCATCCGAATGCAGCTGAGATCGGCTCTAGCCCCCCCGAGACAATCCACAAAAAGGGACAAGCGGTATAAATGGATGGCGGGTGTACCTAATGTTGTGTCCATCAGGTCATCGAGGAGATGACGCAAGCCAATCACAGCGGGGGGTTGTCTCACTGCCGCCCGGCGCGTGTCTGCAGAGACGCGGGTCGCCGCTGGACGGAAACACGCCAGTTGTTATTTTTACGTGGCGGTGGTCGACATACCTGCTCGGTGATGATGCCGCGTGTGTGCGGCGGACGCTGCCTGGTCTCGGCGTGCCTTCTATCCGCCTGCGACGCCCTCCGGAGCTGCGGGGAGGTGCAGTGCGGCTCCGGCCAGCAGTGCTGCCCGCCGCCGGTGACGGGGAACGGCAGCAGCAGCAGCGTGGCCGCGGTCCGCTGCTGCAAACTCCCCATCCACGTCTTCTTCGACAACGTGGGCTGGTTCACCAGGAAGTTGTCCGGCATCCTCATCCTGCTGCTGCTCTTCGCCATGGGTTACTTCATCCAGCGCGTCGTCTGCCCGCGGCCGCGCCGGCACCGGCAGCAGCATCAGGACCGCGGCGAGGAGCCGGACTCCCTCTTCGGCGGGCGGACCTCCGCGTCGCAGGACTCCCTGCTGGAGCGGCGCTACCCGGGCTGCACCCCGGTGGACGTGGACGTGGCCTCGCCCAGCCTGCCCGCCTACGACGAGGTGAAGTACCTGCCCACGTACGAGGAGAGCATGCGAGAGATGCACCGGGACCGCTCCGATGACAACTTGCTGGCCGAACACGAGGGGGGCAGCGCGGGCAGGGGGAGGGCAGAGCCGCCGGGGGTCGGAGACCAAAGACCGGACGTCGTAGAAAGGACGTCCAGGAACTGATGGAAGTCTCACACTGACAATAATCTTTTTTTTTTTTGGACCATTTCAACATTTAGGGGGATTTTCTTCGTTTTCTCAAGTGCAATTTGATGAGTGAATGTTGACAGGGGCTGACCACGTGACAATCCAAATAATAGCATGCTTGTCAGCATGAAATCACATTTTATTATGTTTTTATTATTATTGCGGGGACGGTGTGGCGCCGTTTTGAGGGGGGCCGTGCCAGCGACCTGAGGGTTCCTGGTTCGATCCCCACCTTCTACCAACCTCGTCACGTCCGTTGTGTCTTTGAGCAAGACACTTAATTCACCCTTGCTCCTGATGGGGCGTGGTTAGGACCAGCTCCCGCCATCAGTGCGTGAATAAATGTGTGAATGAACCTTCAAGCTTGTACCTTGAAGGTACAAGCTTGAAGCTATACAAGTATAACCCGGTTACCATTTATTTACCATTTTTCAACAACCTCAACAAGTGGGGACCAGAAAGTCCTTCACATTTCCCAAACAAGTCGTTTTCGGGTGTAATGGACTCTTTACCGCCTACCAGTCCATGTCTGAGGGCTGTTCATCCGCACACCGTGCAGGACCAAATGTACTCAATAAACCAGTCACTTTCAAGGCTATTTTGTATCAGAATCGGAATCAGAACTACTTTATATTTTCAGCACAATCCCATTCAAAAGCATACAAACATTACAGGGAGACAGAACAGGATCAAACATTACAGGGAGACATAACAGGATCAAACATTACAGGGAGACAGAACAGGATCAAACATTACGGGGAGACAGAACAGGATCAAACATTACGGGGAGACAGAACAGGATCAAACATTACGGGGAGACAGAACAGGATCAAACATTACGGGGAGACAGAACAGGATCAAACATTACGGGGAGACAGAACAGGATCAAACATTATGGGGAGACAGAACAGGATCAAACATTACGCGGAGACAGAACAGGATCAAACATTAAAGGGAGACTGAACAGGATCAAACATTACAGGGAGACAGAACAGGATCAAACATTACAGGGAGACTGAACAGGATCAAACATTACAGGGAGACAGAACAGGATCAAACATTTTAGGGAGACGGAACAGGATCAAATGTTACAGGGAGACTGAACAGGATCAAACATTACAGGGAAACTGAACAGGATCAAACATTACGGGGAGACAAAACAGGATCAAACATTACAGGGAGACAGAACAGGATCGAACATTACGGGGAGACAGAACAGGATCAAACATTACGGGGAGACAAAACAGGATCAAACATTACAGGGAGACAGAACAGGATCGAACATTACGGGGAGACGGAACAGGATCAAACATTACGGGGAGACAGAACAGGATCAAATATTACAGGGAGACATAACAGGATCAAACATTACGGGGAGACATAACAGGATCAAACATTACGGGGAGACAGAACAGGATCAAACATTACAGGGAGACAGAACATGATCAAACATTACAGGGAGACAGAACAGGATCAAACAGTACGGGGAGACAGAACAGGATCAAACATTACGGGGAGACAGAACGGGATCAAATATTACGGGGAGACAGAACAGGATCAAACATTACGGGGAGACAGAACAGGATCAAACATTATAGGGAGACAGAACAGGATCAAACATTATAGGGAGACATAACAGGATCAAACATTACGGATCAAACATTACAGGGAGACAGAACAGGATCAAACATTTTAGGGAGACGGAACAGGATCAGACATTACAGGGAGACTGAACAGGATCAAACATTACGGGGAGACAAAACAGGATCAAACATTACAGGGAGACAGAACAGGATCGAACATTACGGGGAGACAGAACAGGATCAAACATTACGGGGAGACAGAACAGGATCAAACATTACAGGGAGACAGAACAGGATCAAACATTACAGGGAGACAGAACAGGATCAAACATTACAGGGAGACAGAACAGGATCGAACATTTTAGGGAGACGGAACAGGATCAAACATTATAGGGAGACTGAACAGGATCAAACATTACAGGGAAACTGAACAGGATCAAACATTACGGGGAGACAAAACAGGATCAAACATTACAGGGAGACAGAACAGGATCGAACATTACAGGGAGACAGAACAGGATCAAACATTACAGGGAGACATAAGAGGATCAAACATTACGGGGAGACAGAACAGGATCAAACATTACGCGGAGACAGAACAGGATCAAACATTACAGGGAGACAGAACAGGATCAAACATTACAGGGAGACAGAACAGGATCAAACATTACAGGGAGACATAACAGGATCAAACATTACAGGGAGACAGAACAGGATCAAACATTACAGGGAGACAGAACAGGATCAAACATTACGGGGAGACAGAACAGGATCAAACATTACAGGGAGACAGAACAGGATCAAACGTTACAGGGGGACTGAACAGGATCAAACATTACGGGGAGACAAAACAGGATCAAACATTACAGGGAGACAGAACAGGATCAAACATTACAGGGAGACAGAACAGGATCAAACATTACAGGGAGACATAACAGGATCAAACATTACAGGGAGACAGAACAGGATCAAACATTACAGGGAGACAGAACAGGATCAAACATTACGGGGAGACAGAACAGGATCAAACATTACAGGGAGACAGAACAGGATCAAACGTTACAGGGGGACTGAACAGGATCAAACATTACGGGGAGACAAAACAGGATCAAACATTACAGGGAGACAGAACAGGATCGAACATTACGGGGAGACAGAACAGGATCAAACATTACGGGGAGACAGAACAGGATCAAACATTACAGGGAGACATAACAGGATCAAACATTATGGGGAGACAGAACAGGATCAAACATTACGCGGAGACAGAACAGGATCAAACATTACAGGGAGACATAACAGGATCAAACATTACAGGGAGACAGAACAGGATCAAACATTACAGGGGGACATAACAGGATCAAACATTACAGGGAGACAGAACAGGATCAAACATTACAGGGAGACAGAACAGGATCAAACATTACAGGGGGACAGAACAGGATCAAACATTACGGGGAGACAGAACAGGATCGAACATTACGGGGAGACATAACAGGATCAAACATTACGGGGAGACAGAACAGGATCAAACATTACGGGGAGACAGAACAGGATCAAACATTACAGGGAGAGAGAACAGGATCAAACATTACAGGGAGACAGAACAGGATCAAACATCACAGGGAGACAGAACAGGATCAAACATTACGGGGAGACAGAACAGGATCAAACATTACGGGGAGACAGAACGGGATCAAACATTACGGGGAGACAGAACAGGATCAAACATTACGGGGAGACAGAACAGGATCAAACATTACGGGGAGACAGAACAGGATCAAACATTACAGGGAGACATAACAGGATCAAACATTACGGATCAAACATTACAGGGAGACAGAACAGGATCAAACATTTTAGGGAGACGGAACAGGATCAAACATTACAGGGAGACTGAACAGGATCAAACATTACGGGGAGACAAAACAGGATCAAACATTACAGGGAGACAGAACAGGATCGAACATTACGGGGAGACAGAACAGGATCAAACATTACGGGGAGACAGAACAGGATCAAACATTACAGGGAGACATAACAGGATCAAACATTATGGGGAGACAGAACAGGATCGAACATTACGGGGAGACAGAACAGGATCAAACATTACAGGGAGACATAACAGGATCAAACATTACAGGGAGACATAACAGGATCGAACATTTTAGGGAGACGGAACAGGATCAAACATTACAGGGAGACTGAACAGGATCAAACATTACGGGGAGACAAAACAGGATCAAACATTACGGGGAGACAGAACAGGATCAAACATTACGGGGAGACAGAACAGGATCAAACATTACAGGGAGACATAACAGGATCAAACATTATGGGGAGACAGAACAGGATCGAACATTACGGGGAGACAGAACAGGATCAAACATTACGGGGAGACAGAACAGGATCAAACAGTACAGGGAGACATAACAGGATCAAACATTATGGGGAGACAGAACAGGATCGAACATTACGGGGAGACAGAACAGGATCAAACATTACAGGGAGACATAACAGGATCAAACATTACAGGGAGACATAACAGGATCGAACATTTTAGGGAGACGGAACAGGATCAAACATTACAGGGAGACTGAACAGGATCAAACATTACAGGGAAACTGAACAGGATCAAACATTACGGGGAGACAAAACAGGATCAAACATTACAGGGAGACAGAACAGGATCAAACATTACAGGGAGACAGAACAGGATCAAACATTACGGGGAGACAGAACAGGATCAAACATTACGGGGAGACAGAACAGGATCAAACATTACAAGGAGACAGAACAGGATCAAACATTATGGGGAGACAGAACAGGATCAAACATTACAGGGAGACATAACAGGATCAAACATTACAGGGAGACATAACAGGATCAAACATTACAGGGAGACAGAACAGGATCACACCTGAGATATTTTTGATCAATCAGTTGTTTTTCATTATTGAATAACTTCGCTTTCAAAATACAGGGAAAACTGTCATGCGATGCAAAACGACTGGATCGAACACGACTTGAAGGTAATGACATCTTTTTATATTAACTCTAAAAAAGGAACAAACGAACGGCGAAGGTCCAAAACTTGGCTAAGAAAACATAAACTGTTGCTATAACGTAAACTAAGGACATAAAACAAAACTTGCAAACTATAGCATGAATAACGAACACTTACTTGGAACGAGAAAAGAGCATGGATATCAAGAGTGTGTAGAGGGTGATGTCGCCAGGCTGACTGCCTGGCAACTACAGGCTTAAATGGTGGTGCAGTGATTGACAGGTGCGTGAGTCCAAACAAATCATGCGGTGCGTGAGTCGTGAACACATAACAGGTGAAACTAATGAGTTGTCATGGTGACAAAACAGACAGAATGTGACCACAAAACATGACAAAAACATGTTTTAAAGTTTATAAAATGTTGTGGTTTTGTCATTGAAAATGAATCAAACTTCATGAATTGCAAAAAGTTGAAAAACTTATTGGGGTGTTACCATTTAGTGGTCAATTGTGCAGAATATGTACTGTACTGTGCAATCTACTAATAAAAGTTTCAATCAATCAATCAATAGTTAGATCTGAACTTGTTGAAAATTGACGCCGTGAGAGTGAGAGAAATATATTTGTTTTATTCTATTTTAATTGTCATTGCAGGACCGAATTGGTAACTTGCACTTTCATTCAAAGGTCTCAAATTTAAGTTCTTTAAAGGCCTACTAAAAGCCACTATTACCCACCACACAGTCTGATAGTTTATATATCAATGATGAAATATTAACATTGCAACACATGCCAATAAATTGCAATTTTAAATTTCCCGCGGAGTTTCTTGTTGAAAACGTCGCGTGACGTCACAGACTGTCAGGAAATATTAGCGCAGCACTATTTGCGGCTAAAAGTCGTCTCTTTTCATCGCATAATTACACAGTATTCTGGACTTGTGTTGCTGAATCTTTTGCAATTTGTTCAATTAATAATGGAGAAGTCAAAGTAGAAAGATGGAGTTGGGAAGCTTTAGCCTTTAGCCACACAAACACACGGTGATTCCTTGTTTAAAATTCCCGGAGGTGAAGCTTTACTATGGATCAGAGCAGTCAAGCGAACATGTCAACTGGCAGGTTTCGGTGAGAAA